>NC_048429.1:4237646-4251112 GCF_013103735.1 Etheostoma cragini
CCCCCCATGCAGCTTCCGTACATGAAAATTACATCTGATGGAACGATTTAACTTGTGTGGCCACTGACCACTCTGGCCAAACCGGACTTGCTCTCCTATTGCAGATGTTCGTGTGAGTAGAGTAAAAGAAGGAAGTACTTCCTCCAGGCCAACAGATCTAAACCTAGTAGATACTGTAGTGTTGACTTTTCACTGAGAGTAATTTGTTGCCTGAGATTAGTATGACAAGACAGGCTGCCGGTCACTGAACAGAACCAGTGTTCAATAAGTGAAGAGATATTATCTAAAGGCCTCATGATAAACAGACTTAGACACCAGTCTCATTTCACTTGCAGGTACAGTCTTATCTTACTTCAACAGACACGTATCAAAACACGAGACAACATAGATACTGCAGAGATGAAAGCGAGTTACTTGTGCCCTGTTGGGCTTGCTCTGCATGCCATACCCCTAGGCTGAGGACATACAAAGGATGTTTTGCTAAGACTGGCATTTACAGTAACCAGCTCCAGATATAACACAAAACAAACACGTTCCCTCATCTTCTGTGTTGTAATGCTTGGTTGTTAGTTAAGGATGATAAAAGGGCTGATAAAGTAGCCCTGCTGTGGCGCATATGGTGTGAACTCCATTAAAATCTGTAAAATCCAAAACTACATACATACTACAGATATCTTCCTTGTATCTTTTCTTCTGCAGTTTTCAGGATTGTTTTGTCTGCTATTATCTGCTTCATTCTCTCTTAATATCTCGTCTCTTCTCTCACTAAGGGCCCGTCATGTACAGTATATGTGTAGTCCATAGCCCCTTACACACATGCACTGCAAACCTGAAATAAATTACCCCGAGGAAATGAATGCGAGAATAGATCTCTCCGAATCAGTTGGACTGGACAATAAAATAGTATTTACACTGCCAGCTCCTTAGCACAAAGTCTGTGTTATGTCAAATTGAGCCCATGTTTGAAAAACATATCTATTTAGTCTGGCTTTAAATACGAAGCAGTGGTGTGACAATTTACTTCTTTTGTTTCTTTGCAACCTTTTCTGATTTTACTGTTTTCTTGGTTCACTTTTTTATTGTAGGATAGGATTTTACTCTTTCTGATGTTAGGCACTTTGGATACCTGCTGGTTGCTGTATAGTGCTATATAAATACATTTTGATTGAGGAATTCACAGAGAACCAGTGGCTGTTTTGATGACGTTTTTTTTCTATTGGCTTACGCAAAACCAGATGTAAACAAAGATCCGAGGGTGAAGAAGTAGGGCGATGTACTCGAAGACGTCAATGAAAATGTATAACCGGAGAGATAATGAGATTTTCTAAATTCTGTCGGTAAGGGCTCACACTAAAATTGGGACAATTGACAAATGCAAGGATTGGCAAGACGCTCGGTTGTTTATGACCAAATTTGCATGCACTACCCAGGCGCCACCCCTCATCTAAACTAAACAGAATATATTCAGTGAGAATGTGTCTAACACGGACATTCTGACCCTAAACCTGAGTTCATATAAGAAACGGTTTAAAGCAATGTCCAAAAAATCTAACCGGTCATTTACTGAAGAACAAAATATTTTCATACAGATTCCTTTTGTATGGTTATGCAAGCACTTGGCTACAAGACTAAAATAAAGATTTTGAAAACCAATTACTGCTTAGTGTGAAGGAATTCACATATTTTATGGTAACATAAACATGGAACAGGAAACATGTATATGTCACCCTTTGAAGGTCACTTTGGAAAGCTACTGCCTTTTACAAGAGAGGGAGTATGGCTAAATGTTGTTCATAAGATTTTGTACTTTTGTTTTGTTTTTGTGCTCTGATGTTCCTGGAGTTGTCTCACCACAGCTCTCACCAGCAGAAGCTTCACCTATTACTCTAGTATGCACACTGACATCTTTGAGTACATTTAAATCTGTTGACTCAAAACCTGCTCAGAATTCTTATGACATCTGAAATTGGGAGACAGCAAAAGCTTCCTGCCCAAAATAAACACCATTACTGAAAGCTCTTCAACAATGAGTGTGGGGGGAGATATTTGATAAAGGCAAAAGAAGCTGGAATGGGGAAACAGAGTGTGTGTGTGTGTGTGTGTGTCTGTAGCTTCTGATTATGTTATGTAATTTCCACTTCAAGTACCAATTCTCTCTCTCTCTCTCTCTCTCTCTCTCTCTCTCTCTCTCTAATGAGGTCAAAACGGCTCTTATCTTTTTGGGGCAGGGGTCTGTTTTTCCATGGAGGCTGACTTTACACAAGCCCTCCTTCCTCATCCCTCAAGGACAAAAACACACTGAGGAAACTTCAAGCTGCCATCTGCTCTCCTCAAGGAAAACTTTCACAAGCCATCAACAGCGCAATTCCAACCATAAAACAGTGGTTAAATGGATTTCCCTGCGGACAAAATTGAATTTGGACTGTAGAAACCGAAACAACCCTTGAAGTCTTGATTTAAGTCAACTACATATCCCAACATGCTTGGTATAAGCACGAGCAAATGAAGCAGTAAAGATGAAAAAAATAACAAATTACAGTGATTTCCAATGACTTTCTTTGTAATAACAAAACACAAGTTCCAAAGAAAGTTATCTGATAATGTGCATACATTCAGCGAAGCACGTAATCAAAGTAAACACTGACAGGACTTTTCCAGAATCACATTGATGTCACTCATTGTTCTCTACGTCTAGAAATACTCAGACTTTATGTGTGTGTGCTTTAAGTAATTAATGTTCAATTACTGCTGGCTTCACAGGCTTTGTTGTCACAGATCTTTAAAACGTCCAACATTTAGCCAATCATTAGATTTTGTTACAGAACCCGTCATGACTAATTTAATAGACTACAATGTACTTTGAGATAATAATAGAGTAAAGATAGAAGCTATTATTAGAATAGTCATGCAAAGCCAACTACTGGGGCCACATAAAACCATTGCATTGTGTTTCTCTTTGTATTAAATGCCTACTGTCCTCTAGCTGTTTTACTACAGGACCTACTGAAGGTCAGCCAAAGAAAGCAGAAAGAGCTCATTTAGATTTGTGCAGCCCAAGGTTTTTACCATTCTTTGACTACTAAAGTTGTCTTTGGAGCCTTGCTTGGGTGCATTGGTGGCGTTGAATAGTTAGGAAAGGTTTGGCGGGTTACAGAAGGTTTTGTTTCACCACCATGTTATTGTGTTTCTTGTACTTTATGTGTTTGCATTCTATAATACAGAAATGTACTCTGTTAATGTGGATATGTGTTAAGACCATAAAGTTGAGCTCTGCAGGAAAGTGGAAAGACAAAACAGCTGTACTCATCTATGAGTGTTATATGAACTGCTTTTAAATACCTCCACTTAACCCTCCGCTGTCCACCTCAGGGACCTCACTGCTGTAAATTGTCTTTTCTCCGGGACAAGTTTCTTTACTCTTTGGACAAGTTTAAGGATTCATCTTGACATTGTTGGACGATTGTTAGAACCCTCCTCTTTGCTATTACCCTTTTTTTTTGTACTTATATGCCTATGTGTCTTAAATGTGCATTTTGACCAAACAAATTTCCCAACTCTGGCATATTGAAGATTACTTTGACATTTGAGTTTGATATAAATAAATATTGAGTTACTTTAGTCGCCATAGCAATAAAACTGATGTGTTGAATTGTTTTTGCTGCTTGAAGCATTGAAACTTAACATTTACAAATCAAAACATTGACATGCATTTTCAGACACAATGCCCCAGTTACTCTGACTGTAAACAGTCTTTACTGGAGCAACTTTCTAGAGAAGGTAAAATAATGCCACGCTTAAAGGCACTGGTTGGACATCTATATGTTTGGTATTGGTGTTTGTGTGCTCTAGCAAAACAAACCATTTAACTCAAATGAACCAGAAATTAAAATAAGTACTTTGATTGGGGCTTAAAATGAAGGTGCTGGTTAAATCCACAGATAGGCTTGCAAACCATCTATGTGATTTAAAACACAGTTAATTAGTTATTCAATTGTCTGTATAATGTGGCACTTGCCTCAAGTGACAGCAGGTCTGTGTTTAAGACACAAAGACCAAAAGTAAGAACCATAGAACACACCTACCCATCCTGTTAGGGCATGCTGCACTGCATCAGACCAACACCCCTCTTGAAATGCTGATTCAGATGATTAAACATTGTGACATAAATGAAGAACACAATTTACTGTACCTATTCTGGATTATAGATTATTATACTATTCCAGAATAAGTAAAACAACTACAATTGTGCATTAAAATGGTCTAAATGGTCAAGCTACAGATGGTCTGCTGTTACACTCAAGGAATTCTGGAATAATTATTTACAACTTTTAATCACCTCGATGCATCAATCAAGACCAACTCAAATGTGAATCCTCAGTTACCTGACACTATCTTGGCAGTAAGCGAATACATCTTGGTAACAATCTGTTGAAAGGAGGACAGGGAACCGGACCCAGTGCAGCATGGGATACACAGAGCTTTGATCATCACATGAGCAGCTCAGAGGCTGTCAGTTTGCTTCAACATGTGGAACAATCCGGGGTGTTTTGTGTTCTGACTGGTGTTTCCTGCAACCGTGACATCTCTTTATCCACTCAACACACTGACTTCTTGCTTCAGAGGGGAGGGTTGTCTGGTAGATTTGAACCGTGAAATGGATATTAATTGGTTCTTTGACCGATTGTTTGACCATGAGTCGGTAAATGGTTGGTTGCCATAAAATGAAGGCACCCCACCTCAACTGACATAAAGAGCACCTCTACCAACGTCAGAGGAAAGGATTACACTTGAAATATCCTTTTTACGTTATTAAGCCTTAGGGAAAACGAGCAGCGTCGCTACATTACACAGCAAGGGCCTGGTATTTAATGAGTGAGGTGAATGTTAAAACTGCCATTTAACATCATTGATGAGATGAAATACATCAGAATTCAGCTCAGCAGGCGACTGATTGTTCAAACACATCGTACATTCGCTTCAGTAACTAATCAGAGCGGCATATTACACTTTTAGAAAAGTTTTTACAAGTTTGGAAAAATAGAGAAAAACAGCCCAATCACTCACAATCAGGTCCTGGTAATTGAGAAAATAACTCACGGGTTCTAAATTACAAATCAATTATACTTTGTGTGTTACTGCACAATGCTGATGTTAACAAACAGCATCAAAAATTTTAATAAATTCTTAGATTGAGGTGTCACATATTATTAGCGAGTGCTAATAAATGTCATTGTCACCAGTCAATCAATCAGATTGACAGCAGTTCCAAAATCTAGTGCTTTGAATTTTAGCAGCGCTTCAGGTTGCAGATGGAAAACAAATTGTGCCTTTTATGTGTCATTTTACTGAACTCTCTGTGTGCAGCAAACCTCTTGGAAAATTAGAAAGGTTAGGTAAATACATTCACATTTATCATGATAGTAATTTAAAAGACATAATATGTAAAATTCAGCAGTGGTGGACTCGCTTGCTCATGAACAAAATGTTCAAAGCAACACAAACATAATTAACCTTTTTACAAAAGAAAAAACAAGAAGTCAATTTGATGGCTTTGCCTTCAGCAAGACATTCAGATATGCGAGTGCCTCAAAGCTCTACTGTCTGCTTTCTGTTGTCAATCATTCATTTCCAAACGGAAAATAATCTGAAAAAATACACTGGAGGAAATTAACAAAACCTTAATGAAAAACTGACTGTGCTTCAGGCCAAACCATCAAACCATGTGTAGTCTAAGATTTATTTTTGTAAGAATGACAACTGCTTACAACATTAAATCAAATCACCAGAGCTGCAATATAGTTTTACTGCAGGAAAGTAGAGCACAGCTTGATCTAGGAAACATTACGTCTTATGCATCAGCTCAGAATAAATCTCTCTGCTATGCAAGGAACGCAGCTCCTTTGCAGACAGTTTTTGGCTTGACTGTTGAGTTCATTGAAGCATCAAATACTTTTATGTCAACACAAAGAATGTACAAAACACTTCTGTTTGTTTACCTGCAGGAGGAAAACGACACTTAACCAATGCTGGATGCTGCGGATAACTGAAGATGTTTTATAAAATTTGGGACAGGTGAGGAGTTATGGAGGCCGGGAGAGAGTAATGAGAAAACACTGAATACGAGCTTTTGTTCTCTGTGGAACAGTTCGGCCTGGTTTACTGATTGTGTCACAACATTCCCGTCATAGTGAGAGAAGGCGGCACGATTGGGAAGATGCTTTCTATCTTTATGTTGCTGTGTCTTGTACGGAGAGAGAGAAATGGTTGAAGCCATGCTAGTTTTTTTTTTCTTGGTTTCAAAGTGCAGACAATAGGCAATGTGGCTGGCAAGGGCAGGGCAGCACAGTTGCATGATTAGTGCATTCCTCACCACTCCACCCGGTGCACCACACACACACACACACACACACACACACACACACAGTGGACGAGCTCATAGCAACAATAACATTTCCCTTCTCCATTCCCTTCTAGTTATCTCTAAAGGGCTGATTCAACGCATCGCTGCATCCCTGTATTTACATACAAATAAGAAAGAGGATGTGGATAGTTATCGTTGCCTGCCCACCTGCCCCTCCTCTTCGTGCCTGCACGTCTCTAGTTATTTGCCAGATTTCCTCCTTTAAAAAAACAACAAAAGAAGCTGTGGGGATGTCAGATTAGGAAAGCCACTCGGTTGCCTGAGGGCTATTAGAGCTCTGTATGAGCCATTAACCTGGATAACGCAACACAAAGATGATAAGAATGACAAATATGACTGAGGACTTCAGATAACAGCCAGCATCACTGCCTTGGAACATATAGGTGTGTGATGACAGCGGCAGGGGGGACATTTTTAAATGAAGGTTTGTGCATGCCAATTTACTCCTGTGAAACTAAATAAATCAGGGCTCATCTACACTGCCCCTGAGGCAAAAAAGCCTGCATCTCTGTTGTGTCTGTTGCTCTATTGTAGCAGGTGGATTCACAGCATGCTCATCCCGCTGCTCCCTTTTCTTAAGTCTAGCCTGATGAGAGGATCACCCCAGAAATGTGCAATAAACTCTGTGGGGCTCACAGAAGCAGCCGGAGGATCTAAGGTGAGAAAGCAGAGAGGGAGAGAGAGTCAGAGTAAACTCCCACCCCCAAAGCGAAGCTCTGTTTGTTATTCATGAGAATGGTGGCTCAAGACGTGAGACTCCGGGAAAACTATACTGTGGGTCTGGACAAATGAACTACTTCTCTCCAGTGGTGGACAGAAATGGCTGCCGTCAATTAACAAACTTCCACGACCCTGCGCCCTGCTGTGGCTTATCTTGCTCAGCAGAGTAAAGAGAAGAAAAAGGGATGAAGGGTGAGTATGTGAGAGGAGGAGGGAGAAACAGAGAAAATAGGGAAAGCGAGAGATTGAGCGGGGGAATTAGTTCAATAATGGATATCCTTGGAAGAAGCCCAACCGCTCATCAGAGTATGGGGGGGGGGGGGCAGTGCAAAGCAAAAGAATGTGCATTCAGGCATGTCCTCAGGGAGAACCCAAGCTCGTTGAGCCTAAACTTGATTGCAAAAAACAATTTGAAAGAAATATATTTCCCTTTATCTATACTGAACTGTTCGTTTTGATATGAAGATACTGTGTTACTATGCATTGGAAACACCA
This sequence comes from Etheostoma cragini, assembly GCF_013103735.1. Classification (NCBI taxonomy): domain Eukaryota; kingdom Metazoa; phylum Chordata; class Actinopteri; order Perciformes; family Percidae; genus Etheostoma; species Etheostoma cragini. The sequence goes on from NC_048429.1 coordinate 4,245,283, forward strand.
CATCCAGAATAGTTGAATGTACCTCTCTCCCGAACAGCTCACAGTATGTCCTGAACCCACACTTGTCACAACATCCCTGATGCCTGCTGGAAATAATAATCCAGACTTTAAACAACACAGTGACTCGCAAGTTTGTCTCATCCACAAAATCATCCTTCTGATGAAAGACTGGCAGTATATCAACATAGCTCACGTACAAGGATTCAGTTGTATGTCAGCACATGCACTGTAACATTATGTAACTGATTTTGAGGACCAATCGATCCCCATTAGAAATCCTTCTCCACTGAGGCAGTCATATATTTTCATGGCAGGGTTAGGAGGATGGGAGCATCATAGATACACAACTGCTGCAGAGCATCCAACAAGGACAGGCCTCCCATTAACTCTGACTGAGTGGGAGGAGGGTGGACTTGCAAGAAAGATGGCTACGAGTGCCACCTGTTGTGTGTGTATTATGGGAAAGCTTGTTACCCAGCAGCGTTACTGAATAACCAAGATGAATCTTATCCTCCAAGAGATAGGTTGAGAGCAGAAAGTCTGGAACACAAAAGGATAAGCCTGAGAGTCTGGCTACTTCTTTAGGCTGTACCGCCACAATAATTACGCTAATGTTCATGAATGTGCCACAGGTCCCAGAGGAGCTCGACTTCCAGGCAGCGACATCAGAAGCACTGCTCTGCCTCACGTACTCTTCCTGTTAAAATATTTTTTTTTTCAAATTACAAGTATAAAGTAAAACTGATATTTCAAAAAGAATGACATTCTAGTAGCCTGACAAGCCAGACCCACATCCAGAGGTTGGATCTGGGAACTCACCATTGGCAAGGCTCAAATGTCTTTCAAATTCCTTCTGCACGTAATAGGATAGCCATATAGCCAACCAGAGCAATGCAAGTTGATAGATTCAACTTTTGCCATATCTGGTCATCAAAACTTCAAACACATCTTCCTTTTTTAAGAATGACTTCAGTGCTAAACTCTAGAGTCGCAGCCAAAGCAGATTCGAAAGACAGCTGTTTGCCATCTTCTTTGTTTGTTTGAAGTAGCAGGGAATTTGGAGAATTCATCTAAAACTGTCACAACTCTGCCGTCATATGTTAAGCCGGGCCACCGACTCTATACACAATGTGATTGGCCTGAACAGAATTTGGTTACCAAGCCAACGGAGCGTTGCTAGACTGACCCTAGCTGCAAATCACATTTGCTGTCGCTAGGGTGTGTTTAGTTTCTAGACTAACATTCAAGTTCTTTGTTTCATCAATTTCTGTTTCTACTATTTTCCCTTGTATTTTCTTTTAATGGGTGTCAATCTTTTCTTTCCCTGGTCAGCCGTGGGCCATACCTGCTCATGTTTGTTACCAAGGTCTAATTCATGACATTTATTTCAAACAAGACACTGTATATATACTATATAAGACGTTCCTCTATAGAGGAGTTAAGTTAATTATTAAAAACCACAAAATCTCTCTGAGCCTTCAACTCTGCAATAACAAATGTTAACTTATTAAAAATAAGGGTTGCAAGATTCTCACTTTTTAATAAGCCACAGCAAAAGTCACATTTAATAATACATATGTTTACAACAACTCCTTAATGTTGAAAGTTTTTTGATGAATGAAGCTAAAATTTAAAATAAAAAGTGTAATTTTGAAGTAGGATAAACACCAGCCACAGAGATGTTTTCATTGTTGCAACATAATAACCGTTTGTAGTGATGACTTATTATTGATCGATGAAGGGTGAATCATTTCTAAAGCATGCCTTATTAGAAAAGATTACCCGTTTATCTATATGAAAATGTGCAACAGCAACCAAGCTCCTAAAATGCAACTTCACTGACTGATACTAGCCATAGCTTCTAGATAAATCACTTGCATTTGTTTCTGTGCCAGCATCATTGTTAGTATCTCTGAAAAAAGGATGCTGTCAGTCTGTGTGTTAGCACATGTAATGTAGGTCGGGGGCGCGTTGTGGTGTGCACCTTGTCTGCTTGCCGAGTAACACAATACTCCGATATACAGTATCGGAAACCGTTGAAGCATGTTTTGCATTCCAGCAGAAGAGAGGCTGGACTATTGTGTACAGAGGCCATTGTGTTTGTCCGCTGGCAGACACCAAACCAGACCATGAGTCATGCTAAGTACAGTCTGAACTCCCCCACCAGCGAACAGCATGGGCTGGAAAGGTTACAGGCCATTCATCACACAGACTTTGAATCAGCTTTAAATTCAAGCCCAGAACTAGTTTTACAGTACTTTGTTGACCACAACGGATGACACAAGTACATGAGCTTGGAAATGAAAAACTGGTTTACAGTAGAAAAGCATGCAAAGTGTGTAAATTAGTGTTTCCTACTAAGACAAGTGCAACTGTGAGAAAAAGAGCACCGCAAATAAGAAATTAAATTCCACTTGTTACTCTGGGTATATGTCATGGTTGCTCTTCTGTAAGCTGTAGAAAATGACATTCATCAAATGTTTAAAGGTTGATTATTCCTTACAGTGTAACTGTCTTTATTCCTGTTGGAGGCACAATGAAGGGAGTTCTTTACATAAAAGCTACCAGCAAAAAAAAAGCTAATATTAAACGATGAAAGCCTCAAATGGCAGTGACAGGCAGCTGGAACATGTTGACCTTCAACAGCCAGGAATGCACACAGCCAGTCCCATGATGAAGTATGATGTTTTTTTGAATAAAGGGACAAGAAGCAAATGATGTAGGGTAATGTTTGTAGGGACAGTGAATTTGTAAGAGACTGTGTTATCTCAAGTAAATGCATAAAATGGTTAACTGGAAGAATGCCACTATTTACTAATCACTGCAGTTTTTCACATGAAAATAATCAGATTCAGAACCCAAAAATCAAGACTCAATCTCTACAAACAAACTTCCTTGTAAGTCCAAAGATCAGGGAATTTCCTAAAACCCTTTCTTCTTGGGCAGCCTTTAGCGCAAGGCAATCTCACTCTGACCAAACCAACCTATTTTAAGTGAGCCAAAACGGAACCATTTCTAATCTAATATGTCAACCAGCTAGCCATGGCATCATGGGTGCAGCACTTGTGTTAATGTGTAGACAGGAAAAAAAGGTTACAGAGAACTGTGTTTAGACTGTGTGCCAACAAATAGGTCATTCCCTTTTCTTTAACACAAAAGTAGCAATTTGTAGAGCAGTTTTTTAAAAATCTGCTGTAGATTCAGTTATTTGAGGCACAATAATCCCATCTTGAAGAGACTGTATAGGCCCAATATGCAGTGCCTCAACTAGGTGATGCTCCCTTCTGTGGCTCCACTTTCTGATAAGGCGGGTGTATTTGGATGTAAACATCCTGCGTTGTGCGACTTGAAAGTCAGATAGAGTTGTCAGGCATTTTTTTTCCATCTATTGTGACAACCATGAAGTTGTTGCACTGCAGAAGCACCCGGTTTACATTCAGTAATGTCTCATAAACAATCCCAGGGGTACAATTCCCTCTGTCCTTTAGATGATGGCTGGCCCACAAGTGTTTGCACTTGATTGTGCGACCTTTCAGGCTGTCACAAGGAAGATAAATCCAGCCCGGTGGACAGATAGAGCTCGTGACACCAGGCCATTCATCCTCCCCTGGACAGCTTCATATTTGGCTACTGGATTAACGGTGAAAAGGGAGAGGAATGAGAAAAAATAGAGCTCAGTAGAAATAGAGAGGAGAGGCCGCACAGGCCACACGCATAGACATACCTCATGTTTACTTATGAGTTTGAAGCCTGAAAGGTTTGAACGCACACAAATATGGTTGCATGCAGGGTTAGGGTTAGGGTTGATCAAGGTCTGATTTACTAATAAGCAAGTTTTTTTTAATAAGTCTTTTTATTGGACGATCAAGGATGTTATATCTTACAGGAAGTGAAACAGTTCTCTAGTTTCATTATATGTAAAACAAATAAAACCTTATACAAACGCCCCAAAAAAGAAAAGCAGACAGCAGGATTTTTATTAGAATCGGAGAAGTAGAGAACAAAGGGAAAAAGGAAAATAAACCGTATATATTCACACAAGCCAAATACCAGATGAAATATGACATACAGAAAGAAAAGGGACCAGACCAAAATACAAACAAGGAACTGGTGGTGAAGTAAGAAAAGCATACAATCATCCAGGGCGGCTTGTGACGAAAGTCCAATCTGTCACGCTGAACTGAGAAGTTTCATTGGCTATGAATCTTTCAGGAGGCCGTCAGCGCCACGGGTAAAGTCTGATACCCACCGAGGAGAGAGGGATACAAGACACCGCTGTGTTCAATATTACCGCTCGGCTTATCTTTCTTTGAACATGAAGGCATGACTCAACATCTGCCTATTCAACTTTCACTTAAGGATTTGGATACAGGTTTGTGGCCAGACGGCAACAGGGGAAAAAAAAAAAACTTTTATTATTAAAAGGGATAGTTTGGAGTAATTTCACCCTAGGGTCCTTTGCACCATGGCCTCGAGCCAAACACCCTCCCCAGAAGCTTTTTTCCCGTGGTCTAACATTGGTCAAGTTAGAGCTATCAGCCAAATGCCGTACTGCAGGCGCGAATATATAAATACAAGTATTTATTAATTTAATGATTAAATAAAGGTAGCGTCTCCAAACTTATCTCCATTATAACTTTTATCCTGCTTGTTGTACACTTACTTTAAAAAAAAAGTGAAATTATTAAATATTTTGTTGTATCTATTTTTGGAGTTGGAGTTTGTATACGGCCCCTAAGCATTCGTCTTACTGCCGGTAGCGGTAGCAGCAGAGAGCAGAAGCCCTCCGGCAAGTGTTATTTAAATAAACTCCTGGTGTACCTACAAACTTTATCATTTTTAAAGTGCAGAACTTGTACTACAGTAGAAGTTGGCTACCATTCCAGGCCTTATAAGCGGGGTAATTAGTGGGGTAGTGCGCCTGCACTAAGGCATTCGGCTGATAGCGCTAACTCGACCAATGTTAGACCACGGGAAAAAAGCTTCGGGGATGATGTTTGGCTCGAGGTCATGGTGCAAAGGACCCTAGGGCGAAATTACTCCTAACCATTTCTTTAAGTGAGGGGGAAAAGGAGAAAAACCACAGAGAAATAAATCCAAGAATGTAACAGGTTATTCTCTTCCACTGCAGATCTGATGAACTGCTCATGTCTTTGTCCCCTCTTCTCACTTACTGTGAAGATGCCAGAAAACCAAAGTAGGGTTGTTACTACTTTGTATTGTTAAGCGATTTAAATGATACATTTGAATCTTCAAATCTTCACAACTAATAATAAGCATGATGCAAGCTAGACAGGGTGTTGATTGGGCAAAGACAAGCGTAAACACAAATCAAAGTGTCTAGTTTCTGCTCCGTGCCTTGACCTTCCTTTTTTACCATGACAGGCATCTTAAATTAATTTATTGCAGTCAGGCGCCATCAGTGCGGGAGGGCAAAGAGCATTTTGTATTACAGAGTGCTTCACAACAGTGGCAATAGATATTTTCAGCTGCCATATTGAACACCTTTCATTTTGAACAAAGGAACTCAGACAAGCAAAACCCAGTGTTTATAATCTGTCCTGCAACCCTGTGTACATGGCTAAACCCTACAGTTTGAAAATGGGTTGTCAATAACATGAAGGACATTCTAGTGTCTTAACCCCTGATGGCCTGACTATCAAGATAAGGTTTACACCCACATATCAGGGAAGTCATTACAACAACCTCTGCGGCAATACGAAAGGAAAACACAGCAAAGGTTAATATGAGTCAGACAATACTTGCTCAAAAACACGGTGAACAGTTGATGATCCATTACGGAGTCATCGTGGGGGGGGGGGGGGGGGGG
>NC_048429.1:4251122-4317119 GCF_013103735.1 Etheostoma cragini
GCCACGCAGTGATGCAGATCTTGTTTGGTTGTTGTTGGACAGGTCTTAAACCAGCAACACCAACACAGTTTGCAGTGTTAGAATATCAAACAGAGTACAAGATTTCACAAAACTCAAAAAAAATAAAAATCTGAAAACATGAAAAGGACAGCGACTCACTGATTCTGAAGATAATAGACAGGTGTATGATGCAACAAACAAAAAAAGAAACAACGTTATCCTCGCTATGTGGTGCATTGTATTGGTCTAAGCAACACAGCAGCAACACGTTTTAGTTGTGCAAACAATAAGAATGCACCAATTGTTAAATTCTGTGCTGATACCGATGTTTAAAATAGCAATTTGGCAAAATGAGTGTGGCCAAAACATTTTTCGTGTAGACAGACGTTAGCAAAATGTTGCTTATCCCTGTAGCTTTGGCACTGTCCATCTACAATATCAAGGACTATATCTTGCTGGCTGCGGTTTATGTCGCTGATCTTTATACTCCCCCAGGGATATTTTCTTTTACTGTAAAGAAACCACACGTGCACTTTGACTTCTTTGATCATACGTCATGTGAACATCGTGTCCAGGCAGTGGCGTCTTCCTCAGCAGCTGCAGTAGCAGCATGTGCTAGCAGACTGTTGTTCGTGTCCGAACGCAAAAAAACCTCACATAAAACACAAACATCGGCCCCTGCCCTCAATGAATGCCATCCTATTTGGGAATAGGACAATGGCAGTCAAAGAGGCCAATTGATTGCATCTCATTTGACCTCCAGTGTGCTGATGTTTAGAAGCAAAACGATGAAAAACGCATCATTGTCCTGACACTGTGTTTGATCTGTTCTCTATATCGGTGTCCACAGGGTGTGCCTGGCTATGGTTGTATTTGTCTACATGTTGCTAGAGCACCATGTGTACTCTACATCTTCATATCTCACTTTAACTTGAGGTCTCATGAAGTCATAACGTAACTATAAGTCACTGATAAACTGGGACTGAAATTACACCGCCACCTTCATTTATGCACTATTCCCTACATCATAAACACTCAGTACTGAACTCAACTAGTGAGCAGTTAATTAAGATTTCAGACACTTATCATTTTACGTGTAATGAGGCATTCAACCCACAGGAGCAGATGGTGAAGAGATGCGTTTTTTTTAGCTATGGGCACTATATTGTTCATATTATTAGGAAATTTAATGGACACAGATAAAATGTCAAACTCAATCTCACTTGCAAATCTGCACAATAACACTGTAGTGTACAGTATGGTAAATTTCTCATTTTTTTTAATTGCTTCAGTCAGACAACTGTTGTTGGCTGGGACTACGATGCACAGCACGCCTTCACATCCTTTCTGTTCTGTTGGTCATTTACTTTGGCTGTTCTAAACACATGCAACAGAGGAGATGTGTCGGTCAAACTCATGATAACTGGAAGGAGCTAGTACTTCAGGTTCTACATCAGGTGTTTCTCAGACAGACAATATATTACCCTCTGACTTCCCAGTACATTTAATGGTTGTCTCCATATAAATGATGTAATACTATGAAGAGCAGATGAAAACATAGGCGCTGTTTCCAGAACTTCCAGAAAAGTATTTAACTAAACAATCTTTAAAAGTACATTTAAATGTAAATTTGACGTCCAATGATCAGTGCTTTTCACGGCTATACGATATATAGTATATTATAAAAGCAGGTTGGGTATCCCCCCAAGAAAGTGATTAGCAGGGGTGGTAAGTCATGTAAAGTCAAATAAGTTTGCTTCCAACTGGAAACACAACAGTGTTGTTTTCTGTTGTTTCCGACATTATGATGTGCTGCTTTGGTTATTTACCACAAAGTAAAAGGTACAACGTGATCAATCTATTACTGATGTATCCTAAAGGAAACAGATTGTTATGTCATCTCATGTTATGATCAATTTAGCTAACTAAATAGCACTCCAAACAGGAGCCTCTTTGTTTGAGGCAATCCTTATTTTAGATAAAAACGCTGTGTTCATTTTTATTAATTTATTTATTTCAGGTTTATTTAACAGGGACAATGCACACTAATCATACATATAAAATGTTAAATGTGCCAGAATTAGCCAAAAGGCTATTTTACATAGCACAGGTGGCACAAACAGACAAGATAGCAGCAAGATTTAGTGTCTACATGTAAAGTTAAAAATATATATATATATAATTAGTTTATTAGTCCCCAATGGGGGAATTACTGCACTACACTCTGTGTACACACTTTTTTGTTAGTACTCTCACACAGGCCTGAAATACACACACGCTCAGGACCTATACATGCACTATACATGGAGAGATGTCAGAGTGAGTGGCCTGCCAGCTGAACTCTGAGCCCTGAGCGGTCGTGGGGTACGATGCCTTGCTCAAGGGCACCTTGCAGTGCCCAGGAGGTGAACTAGCATCTCTCCAGCCACCAATCCACACTCCAAACTTTTTGGGTCCCTACGGGGATTTGAACCAGTGACCCTCCGGTTCCCAACCCAACTCCCTATGGACTGAGCTACTGCCACCCCCTCAGTTGACACTCCTGATTCCCGGTTAGCCACTTCTTTATATCACAGTTTATTGTTTGCTGTCAGGTACTGCAAGCTGCTATGTACATTTTCCATTCTAGAGGGGGATAGCTACATATAATGCTGCACTGAAATGATTTCACAAGAGGAAATTAATGTACATGCTTAACACGTTTATAATATACAAAAATGGCTCAAAACAAAGTGCCAAAAGTAATTTGAGAGAGCTAAGAGAGAGCTGGGATGAGAAAACAGAGCATTGTGTAGGTGGTACAGTATAAGATCACTAACTCCAGTGTTGTGTGTCAAGTAGCACACTGCCTTGGTAAACCCAGACACCAGTACATGCACAAACATAAAAACACTCTAGCTTCAAGGCATGAGCCTGATAATAGGAAGGCCCTTCTCTCGACTAAAGGAGGTTTCAGGCTCCTTAGTTGGTTAGAAAGGCTTAAAGATCAAGGCTTTGTGCGTTTGGCATTTTGGAGCCACATATTTAGTCAATTTCAAGCGTTCAACTGCATTCCTGGTCTTTTTCACTGAGCTGTTTTCAATACTGTGTTCTTTTTAAGTGCAACTTTCTGTGGTCTACGTGCAATTTTAAACAGCCATGGGCATACAACCCTGTACATCTATCTAATATTCAGGCAAGTCTATCTAAAGTCTAAATCCTTTCACTTGTGTTAAAATATTTTCACTTTGACCTAAATTGCCAAATAAAACCTATTTGTTTTTCATTCAAGGGCAACATATTAGATGCCACAGGTCAGTTTGTCTTTGCAAAAATGAAGTTTGCCCATCTCCATGATAAGAAATGAGTAGTAAAATTGTCAAACAAAACACTGGCGGGACAAAAACATTCTGTACAGCCAACATTCCTCCGTCTGAGTCTTTCACATTCCCTCTTAACCGACAGGAGGAAAGTGCCGTTTGTTCATCCTTCCTCAAAAGCAACTTTTGGTTACACGTGTGTCTGATAACAATGGTGCTTATCAGGAGAAAACAGTGTGAGCGAGATCCGTGGTGACATAACACACAGAGGCAGTGCGTGAAACCTGTTAGACTGCAGACAAAATCAATCTGTTGGTGTGCATTCACTCATACAAATATAACTGAGGCTTATTGTCCTTCATGCAATAAAACGGCAGAGTGAGCAGAGGACTGTAGCTGCGTCAGATATCAAATCTCAGACAGCACTAGTTTTGATATGGAAGAAAACACTTTTTAGAATTTGCATTAGTTGATTGTAGGAGAAAGTAACCTCATTTGTAACGCAAATAAATATCTTCCAATTTATACATGAAATATATTGCCTGGCCTTGTAGTCATGTTATAGTTTATGGTCAAATAATAACTTGGTTAGTTACTGATGCCTCTATTCCACAATACAATTGAAGAGTCCTGCTAAAAGGTTTATTTAGTACATTTTTGCTGTTAAGACATATTTACTAAAGTAAAAGTATACTTTTAACATTGTTGAATTGTTACTTGTACGTAATTCAACAGTAGCACATGTAGACATGCAGTCAGCAAACTTTCCCATTGTCTAATGTCATTTGTAAGAGGAATTTATTTTTTATTTCAAATAATACAAAGTCTTGCTTTAAAAGGATCTTTCTTTTAAAAAAAAAAAAAAAAAAAAAAGAGATGAATTCTTCGTCCGAAGAGCACAGGCCACAGTGTTCAGAAGAGTGAAAAACAGGCATACCAAACAGAACAGAGTGGGAAAATGGGGACTGGCGTCCAAGTAATTCTTCTTTAATGAATAAAAAACAGACAGGCTCCCAAATGCTTTATCATGCAGAGTGGCCTGTTTAGGGTTGACTCCAAAATTCCCCACAGTCGTCAGCAAACACACAGGAATGTGCGACAAATAGGTTGCACATTACAGACGCACAAAATCCCTACACACACTCACCAACTCCTCTAATCTACGACTCTCTTGCCTAACACCCCCTGCCGTGTGGGTTTGCGTGCTTTCAAACTAGAAAGAGAAAGTTCCCCGACAACCACACAACGGAGGGAGAATCATTTCCAAACAGTGGAAGCATGAAACCGATTATTGCTTATCTCTGCATGCCTCCATAAACTTTTAGGATTACAATCCCAAACACTAAATTTCTATAAACTGCATGTCAGTTACCACAACACACACCAGATCGTGTTAATGTTTTGAGCGTGAATGCTGGTAATGAGGAAAAATATGAAAAGAGAATAATGATAGAGGCTTGCATAATGTGTAAATGAACTTAAGATGTGTGAACATTTCTGAGTGAGGATGGATTGACTTGAACAACCATGGCAAAATAACGGCCGGAATCCAGGTTCAGACGAGGTTGAGGCTATTCACTCTGACACTGTTTTGTGCTTACAGAGAAAACAGTCAAACTGGATTTGGTTAAATATTTACATTGGTTATGAAACACACTGTGTTCAACCAGTTGATTCAACACTGCCTTTACAATATTTGACTGATGCAAATTCCACAAGATCAATGACTTTTGCTCTATTTACAGACTTATTTTAGAAATTCAAGTTGACACCAAGAAAACGATAGTTAATTGATGATTGCCTTTTATTTTTCCTGGATATTTGAAGATTAGCCACAAAGACAGCAATTGTGACACTCAGGCAGCAGCAGGGAGGTGAGTAATGTCTCCTGGAGAGTCCTGATGCTTCTGCCTTCACAGACAGCAAAGTTTTAGTGGTCGTCCATGCTGAAGTCGGCCACATTACTCTCAGTTGACCCGGGTTTGGGGATAAATCACACTGAGATCTGAGAGCGCGTAACTCTCTGAGAGAAAATCTAAAAAGATCTATCAACGGACGAGAGGGGAGAGAGCGAGGCTGCCCTGCAGGCACAACAGGCCGGGCTTGCCCTCACTTTTTCATGAGATGTTTGCATGCGAAGTCAGTGCTCGGAGGCAGTGCAGGTTTTTGCATGACTGTGCATTCCTGTGCATGCCATGCAGGGGGTACGTTGTTCTGCAGTAATAATCTACAGTCTGCTCCACATGGCCATAACTAAAGAGCAGTGACCTGGATAAACGTTTTTTTTAAAGACTTTGAACTTAATGGGCAAATAACAGAAAGACTCAAACTGGGTCATCTAATACTACTGTGTCACCGAAGCAAAATGATGTAGCTATAGATTATGATCAAGATATTGTGGACTGTTAAACTCTCGTTGGTTTTTGTGTCAATGGACAAACTGCAGCTCAGTCCGTTTCAAACTTTCAGTTTATTTGCATTAGAACAACCTTTTAGTGAAATGATTAACCATTTATAAAAAAAAAATCAAATGTTATATTTAATAATGATGTACAGTAGTACTGAACACTAATGCTTTTGCAAGAAGGTAAAATTGACAGGAGAAAGTGCTTAAAAGAGTCCAAGACATTTAAATCATGAACATTTCTAAGCACATTGTTTTCACCCCAAAACAAACGAGCTCAATACAAGTGCCAATATAATACCGTAGTTTCAGGAATGATAAAAAAAAAAATACTTTATTTACCTTACCTTGAGGTATGCGACACATGTATGTATAAAATCCTCTATCATGGTATTTGCAATATTGACTTAACATCATACAATTTCAGGAAAATCAGTTGAGAAACCGTTTGTAGATTAAAATAACCAAACCAGTTGTGCTGGTGAGGTAAATGCTTTACAAATCATCGTACTTCATCACATTGATGCAAAAATCATCCACAAGTCCAATACTACAGCAGTAGTACATGCTCATTGATTCACCTTTCTGGTAGTTGACTGGGTTTGATATTCTGTGCTACAGACACATTTTGGTATTAAGGTATTGAGGTTTCATTCCCTGCCCAAGACAACGAGAAAGTACAATCATGAGTTGGTTCACTAACTCGCTAGTGGGAAGATTGTAACATTTGCCTCTCACAACCTCTTTAGCTCTAATCTAGTGATCTGATGGCATCCGACAGAATCGTGTACACTCACCTAGTCAGGGGTCGCTTTAATGTGAACTGAAGTTTACGTAACATTCCTACAAACTGGACAAAACCACGGGCCACGGCCCATTGGAAGGGTGTTGTGTGTTTTATGAGGTGCTTAGAGACCTCGAGAAACCCGTGTGGAAAGGGGCTGAGTTGGTAAAGACTTCATTGCAGCAGCAGACAACACTTTCTCTTTTCCTTTTTTTCCCCTCCTTTGGAATTCCCTTAAATTTCACAGAACAGCTCAACAGGGACTTTGATTTCCATTAGTCACCCCTTTGAAGCATTTCCAGTGACAGTGGCCCTGGTAAACAATCCAGAGTTCACTCCAGTAAGTCAACCATACAAAATGTTCTCCTTGGGAACTGGTGCTTCTGGCTTGGGAAACTTCACTTTGAGAAACCCATGTTGTAATTAAAGAGTTTAGCATTCCTGTTGTTCAACTTACAAGTGAAAAGAAGGAAACACAACACCCTGCCTAAATAGCTCCTTGATGACCCAAGTCTATGATAAAATCCCTGTGGAATTTACTGTGATGATGTGACCTTGTTTGGAGAAGGTTTTGACAGCAAATGAAACCACATGCAAATTAACATCCTTGCATTCTTTTGCACAGCTGTGAATTAAGAATTAACAACTTTGAGGATGTTTAGGTATAGCGAGTAACTAAATGTATGAGTCGGGATGTGACAAAAGTTATAGTTTTTTTCATGTTTTTCGCGCACTGTCAATTTGTTGCGTGGAATGAAAAAAAGAAAGAAACTTCTTAAAAGAGACAAACAGGCTTCTACTTTAAGGTATGCTTCTTTCACAGCGCTACAGAGGAAGGTCTGGGTATTCCACACAGCATTCCAGGATGGGAGAAAAACGTGCTCTAGTTTATTGGCATTTCTTTAAACCATCACAATTGTCTCGAGCGGGGCCAAGCGCCGGACATGTGCCAGAATGTCCGGCGGAAATGGGGCTATCGCAGAAGTGGAAGGTTGTGGATATAGATAATATGTGGGTAATCTACTGTATATTCAGACAATAGAGGTTGCTTGTAAAACAGCAACAGCAGTAGTAGTGAAGGCCTTCCAAAACACCAAGTTTAGTTTGGCACAAATCTGTGGTTGCTCTTGTTGGAGAGGCAACAAAAACACACATTAGTGCTCATTTCATTAAACCAGTGTCAAGTCATGCATTCTCTTCAAATGCATTGGGGTAAAACAGGATCTAATGTTGTCTAAACTCTGCTCTCAGCTTGCCCCAAACATACAGTACAAATCGAGCAGAAACAAATGTGGGCACAAACAAAGCAGGGGTCATTAGCTGATTAATGTCAGCGCAGCCAGTTAAGAGTTTAAGAGGGCAGATGAAAGCGTTGCAAGGATCATTTGATATGATACACATTGTTCTACACATACCCTAAAATGCCCTGGAGTAGGGAAATGTATATGTAAAATTTTGAAATCAAAATGTAGCTTTCATTTGGTATACATGAATAAAATTAAAAAAAACGATTTTAAAACAATCAAACGATTTTGAGAAAGAAAACGTTTGCTTTAAACGTGACTTGCATTGAGCAAAATTGAAGTATTGAGTTGGCAAACCTTCAGTAGCTTTAAGGTTGTGAAAGTCATACTTGTTCACACTTTCTCACAGTAACACATCCTATACCTCCCTGTTTTTAATGGCTGCACACACTATCGTAAAACACTAATATAATATTGTATTCATGTCTTGCACAGAATCTTGAAAACGTTTCCCCTTTGTCATACTTGGCTTTTTTGGAAACTTTGGCATCTCCACTAGAACTTAAAATAAACGTCAGAGTTTGGATGTAAAGCATACGTTCATACTGACGGACTTACCAGTGGGACAGTGGTGTTTAAGAGGTATTAAGATAAGGGAAGGTTTGTATAAAACATGTATAAAAAATATTAACAAAAGGATCAGGTCAGACAAGAACCCTCTTGTCTGCCGTGTCCTCCTCTCACCAGAGTGTTAACTGCCTGAGCGCTCGGCACAGCATGGCATGTTAAACCTGTTGACCTCTTCAGTGACGCTGCAGATAAACAGCTCCACCAGCAGCCAACAGAAGCCTCTGTTGGGCAGAGCCACCCATTCACAGGAAACAAAGTTCACACTCCCTGAATGGAAAGTCTCACCACAGCTTCATAACTCACTTAAGGTTGTAAAAAGCTGCACAATAAGCCATCAGACTACACACAGCGAGTACTACGGGAGAACATGCTTAAATCCCAAAGCATTTTCAGATAAAAACTTCAAACCTCACAGAAATGGTCAAACTCTTGCCACACATGCACTCACTCATTTCCACATTCCCCGTGAGCAGGTCAAAGGTCAGCATCGATAACAATGCGCTCCAGTTGGAGACAGCGAGCAGGGTGCGAGAAAGGAGACACCTTCCTGGAGCGCAGGAGGCGGTTTTGATTGATGCTGTGCAGTACTGTCTTTTCTCCAGTAAAGCAGGGAGCCTTTATTGGGCCATTATGGCCTCAACAGGCAGAAGATTGGGTTCCCCTGATGCTCTGAACTAGCTATTATGCTGCACAGAACGAGCAGGGAGATAATCCCAGGCATCTCTTTTCACACCTGTCCACCCATATTCACATCACAAAGAGAGCTTGTGTGAGGAGAGTCTTCATTTGCATAGTTTGGTCCCTTTTTATATGCAGCAGGAGGAGAAAGGGAAACATTTGACAAAAGGAATAAATATCTGCTGGGGTGCCAGCTTTAGCATTTCTATATTTCTCTCGGATTTTCAAAGCTTGCAGAATCTTAGTTCACAAAGGTCCGAGAGATAAAGCTTTCATTTTAAAGTGGAATAAGAAAACTCAAGCTGTTATTTAGTGTCAGTGTAGCTACAGTTAGCTAAACATATATAAATGTGATTGATATTAAGTATGAGGCGTTGCCAAACAAAAGAGTAGTAAATATGTCATCAGTGAAGATTAAATGTGTCAGAAAAAGTCCTAAGAATTAGACTTGGACCAAAGTAAAAATGTTCAGACTTTAATAATGGACCGGTACACCAACTTTTACCACTAGGCATCACACTTGACTCTGCTGCTCCAGACACTAGCATCTCTGTAAGTTTGTACGTTTATATTATAATATATTTATATTATTATAACATAACATTTTGTTAATCACGTTCATATTATTATTATTGTCATATTGTCTATTACCAATGTAAGGCAAGCTACTTGGAAAGTTTGGTGAGCTAAGCTACCGGTTATTTTACATTAAATGAAACATTACTACACTGAAGCTAACATTAGCCCTCAAATAAATCTAGCAAGCCTAGCTATAGCAACAGGGCAAAGACGTTTACAACAATGAAGCTATTTTTGTATACACCCATGTCCATGACACACATGCCTGTGCCTGTTGCGCTTCAGCATCAGAAATGCTGGGGGAAATGTAGGTTGTGTGGATGCTACCGCAATACTTGATCAATAAAGGGCTAAGCTACTGAAAAGCTATTTGATTCCGAAAACAGCGATGCTACTGGGAAATAGTTAAACTAGTAACTCTACTGCCCAACACTGCGTGCAAAACATGTTGGATTTAGTACCATGGCAACATCCGCACAGGTTGCTGATGTCAGCTACTTTCCAATGTGCCAGAAGGAGTCATAATGACAGATGCAGGTTCAACCGGTTAGCATGAAATTAAAACAGTTTAGCTACGGACAGTGCTGGTGAAAACGGAAATCCATTTGATATAGGCCCACAAAAAAGGTATTTTAGTAATTCTAGTTAAAAGTATTTATTGATTTGTAGATTGACAGAAAAATTCCAAACATTGTTGATTGAGTTTTTTATCAGGCAAAAAGCAACACATTTGCTCGTATCTGCTTAATAAATGTGAAAATTTTAGGGCTGCCATTAACAAATACTCCTATTTTTTATTAATCTGCCGATTATTTTCTTGAATAATCATTTGATCTATAAAAAGGTCAGAAAATAGGGAAAACTGCCTGTTTATCTGACCAAAAGTCCAAAACCCAAAGACATTCAAAGTACTATTGTTGACTTTCACTTTCTTTTCAGCATATCATTATATTCCTTGTTTTCCTGACTTGCGCAAAGACATAATCGAGACACTCCAAAATGATAATGTAATCATATATTAGTGGACATGTAAGCGCACTCAATGTAACTCACAGATGGAGAGCTGACTCTGGGACACTATACTAAGACCACAGCTCCTGTTGGGGCCAGAGACTTCCTTTCTCTCTGCCTCAATCAAACAAATCAGTTCACCACTTCATCAGATTACCTCCCACCCCAATAATAGTCTTTTCACCCACTTTACTACATAATCAGCTGCCTATGGGCTCAATCTAACATACCTGGCACAGCCCAGAGTGCTGAAGCCCAGTATTACAGCCTGGCTTGTGACCAGTTTCCAAACGGCTTTGCTCTGTACTGCTGAGTGCCTAATAACAGGATATGGAGCGCCAACTGAAAAACTGGTCAAACTCCAAAGTTGTGGTGCCCCGAGGGCACCGCGTTCCGGGTGGCTATCCAATGTAAGAGAAGTGAATACGGGAAGCACGGTGGTTAATATGGAGAAACACTAATACTGCCTTAATAGAAAACGAAAACGTTTATTCCAACATGTTTTGTACAAGCATTTTTTTTTTTGAATTATGTGTACGTAATCACAGCACTGGCCACGAATGCTTGTTGGCAGGCACAGCTTCATATCAGAGTTCCTGCATGTGTCTGAACCACAGGAATTAGGCATGAGTGCAAAATTATTTTAATTCAATAACAATGAATGCCTCAACACTGCGTTCCAACACACACACCACACACACACACACACACACCTCCACCACTACCAGCCGACAAGCCCTCCCTCCCTTTGTTTCGTCTCCCACTCCTCACCATCTGAGAGCTGCTTACATTTCTCTTGCAACAGAGGGTCTATTAAACCAGACACATGTATGGGAGGAATTTGTAGACATTTGGAAAACAAGTGCTTTTCTCTGATTTGAATTATTTATGGATCTACAACGCCAAGGAATACTATGTTAAAGTGAGAACATTTTTCCAACCTGATCCTAAGATGTTAAAAAGAAATAAAGAAGCCAAATTACTGCAGTACAAACCTACACTAAAATGGCCATCCATATCAAATTTAAGACTAAAATGCAAAAATAAACTAATAATATGTCACCTGGCACCAAAGATAACCTGGGACCTGACCACTATTTCCCTTTGCATGCAGGCAACTTGATATTGAATAAAAAAGCCGGATCACTGTTGGGCTTCTTGCTACTTTATTGGCTTTACCTAACTTTATATGAAGACACACTAGTTGTGTTGTTATAGCCATGACTAATAAAATATATGCACCATAATCATCTTTTGTTTGACTAACCAAGACAGCAAGTGGGCCAATACTACCAGCTGACATTAGTTAATCACAAATGTATTGGTATCTGTGTATAAGCAATGAAAAAATTGCAGGACAGGCAGGCCAAGTGAGTACTAGTAAATGAAGGATACGTGAATTTATAAAGACCCATTAATCATTGGGGAAAGGCTTTTTGAACAACCTAAAATGAATATAAGGTTCTAAATACAAGCTTGCCCACACCACACACTACTTCTTTTAATGGTTTCCATAGCTCAGTTTTGTATATTTTAGACGTTTTTGTCACCTCTGTTTTATGTTACATTAAGTTTGCTGTTTGGGATTTATACAGTTACCTTTTAGACACTCTTAGTTAGTAATCAAAAGATTATAACTAGTCCATTGATTGATAAATCAAAAGCTATTTGTACTATAGTCGATCAGTCATTTAAGTCATGTATCAAGTAGAAAAAGCCAAAGATTCATTAATGTGAAGAATTGCTGCTTTTCTCTGTTTTACATGGTTGTAGAGTTAAAATATTTAGGTAATTGGTTGGACAATATAAGCAACTTGGAGACATCATAATGGCCTCTTAAATTTGTAATGACATGTGTCCCTCTTTAGTAACAATATAGACTAAAAAACTGAAGTATTAATAGAAAAACTAATTAAAGTAATTGTTTTATTTTTCTGCAGAATGTTCCACTCAGTACACTAACTCTTGACTCTCTTTTCCCCATGTTATTCGTTACATTAAAACTAAATAGCATCTGATAACTCGTTAACAAATTTATTTGTAATATTGATACAGGTTCAGTTAAACGCTCGACTTTTCAGGCAGCAAATATAGAAAAGATCTCTGCAATAGTTTTAACAGCCATTGGTACATTACAACACCCCCCCCCCCCCCCCCCCCCCCCCCCCCCCCCCCCCCCCTTTATCATCCCACTTTATGACAGAAGGGTGAATAAGACAAAACTCCTGATTTAAAATCCAAGTCATCCAAAAATAATCCCCTATCCTGCTGGGGTGAAACTTCCCCGTGGAGTCAAGGTGCTCTCCCTGCAGGGGATTCACAATTCACACAAGTAGAAGCTGAACTGACTCACCTCGTTGGATGGTATGCTGACAACACCTGTTGATCTCCTCTTTTCTCTCAACTTCCTCTTCTCAATCTGCCCTTTCCCCTTCCTAGCACTGGGACCAGTGCTATTCTTCTCCTTGACCTTACTGGGAGATGGGCTTCCCTTGTCACTGTCATTGCAAGCCATGGGGCTGGAGTCCGGGGAAGCGCACTGAGGTTTCTCTGTCTGAGGCGGGGCCTTCTTCAGGCTGCTCCCCGGCGGTGAGGCAGTGGGGGAAGCAGGGAGGGCAGGGTGCTGCGCTTCCTCCTCGGGTCGCTTTAAAGCCGTGCCGGAGGAGGACCGAGCCACCGTGTAGGAGGAGGGGAGGCAGTTCCCAGCGGCGGTGCTTCGGTCAGGGTTGTTGGTGAGCTCGGTGCCGTGTTGGGCGTTATGGCGGTTACTACTGTTGTTGTTGTTGTTTCCGGTGCTGTTTGGGTTGTTGGCACCCAAGGGAGCACCAGTCGCTGCGGCTATGTCCCCCAGCATTTTGGCTCTCATTTTCTCACGTTTTGCCTTCCACTCTTCCAAAAAGTCTGTCGCTGCGTTTGACTTAAATCCGCCCGTGGCCATGATCCCTTTTTGATAAGTTGGTTAAAAATAAAGTTTTTTTTTGAAGTTTCGGCTCTCGGCTCCCGTCGTCCTAATAGCACCGCATTCCTCAAGTGATTAACCGGGTGCTGTTGACAGGTAGGAGGAAAATAAGTCACGACAAACAAAACTTGCTGTCCATTTTTATGTCTCTTAATTAAAACCCAGAGGCATTGTAGTTCCACGTGGCGACACCTAACATGTCTAACGTCAATAAGAGCTGTTTCTTAAAGTTTGCTGCTAGTTTAAATGCATAAAAGTTGCAGCTCTCCGGGTATCTCTGGTGATATTCCCCCGAGTAAAAGTGCCTCAAAGTGTGCAAAAGTTGGCCAGAAGTAAAACGCGAGGTAGAAACTCACCTGTGTGGAGCCCTTTCAGTCGCCAAACGGCTGTCTTCGGTCCGACCAGGTGTGTCCGCGGTCCTCGCAGATGAATGGCGCTGTTCCCGAGCGTTGAGAGCCGCAGCGCTCGTTCTGCCCTCTGACACACCGGTTGAGTCCGACAACACCCGAACACTTCCGACTGAAGCCGAAGCAATTGAGGAGCTCAACCCGAAAATAAAATCATCGTAATGGTCCTTAATATTGCCACAGGAGTTTGCACTTTTGTTTAAGGCGATTTATGGTAGCCTACTTTTTAAAAGCCTTTGCTTTATTCAATTTTTTTATTTTGTGTTATTCCTATAAAGACCGATTTATATATTGCCATGTTTTATAATAGCTACCTTTGGACTTTTATGTTAAATTCAGATTAAGATTCCTTTATTAGTCCCACAAGGGCAAATTATAATTTATACTCTGTCATAACACACAGGCCTGAATTAATAATGAATAAAACCCATTCACACATGCTCAGTACCTATACATGCACTAAATGGAGAGATGTCCTTATATTCCTGTAATGGGAATTATTTTATAGTGATCTTATTAAACAGAATTATGTTTTTCTTAACAGCGGAAGAAGTATGCAGCTCCTTTAGTTTACTTACAATACTGCAATAGCAGTTTCAATGACAAGAAGTTTATGTTCAGGAAAATAAAAATCATTCAATGATGACTGAGCAAACTCCATCTGCTGCAAAAAATTGTGTGATAAGATGAAAAGCTCCAAAACAGCAATTCACCAACACACAGCTCTTTTCATCTGAGCATACAGTACATACACATATACTCAACATCACCATCCCATCCACCTTCTACAGCTCTCCTGTGTAACAATCGCAGTTTAGAGGAAATATGCTATATCTAAAATACGCCAAGTCATGGTTGCATGCTGATGCAAAGCTCCAGTGGAATAACTGCACAGCATTCCAGCATTATTCAACCCGTGCCTTTCTGCCACCATTACCTCACTGTACGAGCAGGTTTCTCTCCACTCTCTGATTTAGACCTCCTATTAGTGCTTACTTTCAGAAAGCTCCTTTCATGCAGGGATAATATGACTATTAGCTTACGTACTAAAGGATATGAGCCTTATGGTGTTAGATTGTGTGTGTTTCTAGCTTGCTCCCAAGGGTGCACTGACTTTTAGGCAAGTTTATCATTGATATGTATTCATTTTATATACATGAAAAGATGCTGTTTTGTTTGTTAATGGGCCCATGCTATTTGCCATACGGGTCTGAAAATGTGACACCCATCCACATCCCTACATTGGTGAGTAGGAGACCAGGCATTCAGGTGTTATCGCTGCAAGTGCTAACCTTGATACTGATAATGAGAAATCTTGGGTGGAACAAAAGGAGTGAGGCGCCTTTTCTAAAAATAAACCCTGCACTATGGACTCAGGTCACGCCGCTGCATATTTAGCATATTTCTGTCTGCTCTTGAGGAGGAAAAAGAGATTGAGGGGGCACAAGGGTTGTCGCTGACTGTTTCCTTCCATGCCAAGACAAACAGTGCTGTGCTGCTTTTAAATACATCCCATTATTCCCAAAGTAAGCGTGCTTGGACTCCATGTTGTTTTAATCAAGATTTATTCATTTGTCCTACACCTTCTCTGAAAGCTCTTTAATGAATGCCCATATCATGCGTTTTGTAACTGTTTTGCAGTTAAGAGGTAAAATGCATTGCTTCCCTAGCTGTAAAATGAGCAATGCAAGTAATCTGTAATTCATATTAAACATAACACTGTGTAATGGCCACTCTTACGTTTTCATTAATTTGACATTAATGTTTCAGTCAAAAGCCATTAGGTTGGTAATTTTGTAGCGAGGAGCCTATACACAAAGAGCTCACTCCCCCGTGAAATTGTTTATCCAAGAGTGAGTAAGTATTCAAGAAATGTTTCTCGCGAGCCTCCCAGATGTTGGCTTGGCACATAGTTCTGCAGATACCCTCCATTGCAGGTTGAAGAATTCTGCAACAGAGAGAGCAAGAGAGAGAGAGGCTGGGGAATAATGAGTTTAGCCATGTTAGATGTCAGATGTTAACAGCTTTGAAGGTAAAAAACATGATTATCTTTTAGCACTTGAAAGAATTGACACAAAAATCTGACACTTTGACATTTTGTGAATTATACTTGCCTTGAGTTCGTTGATACATTACATGATTTTGTAGAGATTAAACAAATGACATACTGTGGGGGAAATTTAGTGGTGGATTTTGAAAGCTAGGCTAGCTGTTTCCCCCTGTTTCCATTCTTTATGCTAAGCTAGGCAGCTGTCTGTATCCATCCATTCATTCATCTTCAGCCGCTTATCAGCTGTCTGTAGCTTCATATTAATTGTACAGACATGAGAGTGGTATTTTTCTTTCTTATCTAACTCTTGGCAAGTAAGGCAACTAAGTTTATTTCCCAAGAACCTTTTTCTTTCACCTTAATTTATGAAGGGAAGGAATGCTGAGCATCAACATCTTTACCAAATTTAATGGCATGGTTATCTATTTTAGCGTGGCTAAAAGGTATTGCCATAATATAGTCAGTTAATATAGTTGGCTGTACTGTAAATGATGTCTTCTTTTAGTAAAAGGGCTAAAACTTGCATGGTTTAGCCCTTTAAAAAACAACCCCAGGTGTACACACAGTTGGAGCTGTTATATAACAAAAAAGCTTTTTTTGTGATGCAAGGAAATAGACAGAATACCCCAAATTCTGCTCCCATTCTCTGATGATCCTGGATTTGAGCGGTTGAGCTTCCTGTCACAAGCCTGCTGTGGAATATAACCCTCCTCTGTGTACACGGCCGTGAGTCAGGAGTTTTATAGTGCGCTATGGTCAACAGCAGGAAGGAAGTTAAGCAGAGGGACAACAGAGAGCTTTAGCCGACACGCTTCTTATGAAATACAAAGTGAAAGTCAGCAAACATTGTCAAGAAAATTTAACAACACATCTAAACTTATAAGCAGTCAAAGTGCTCATATGATGCTCATTTTCAGGTTCATAATTGTGTTTAGAGGTTGTACCAGAATAGGTTAATGTTGTTTTATTTTTGTTGTACTGCAAAGCTCCTCTTTTCACCCAGTGTGTTGAGCTTTCTGTTGTAGGTACAGAGTGAGGCATCTCGCTACTATTCCATCTTTGTTAGGAGTCGCACGTGCGCAGCACCTAGGTAAGGACTACTAGCCAGTCAGAAGCAGATGGGCTTTTTCACTTTGTAAACCTAGATATATAACACGATAAAGGAATGGGGGGGTGTGGGGACGCCTTGGTAGCTCAACTGGTAGAGCAGGAGCCCATATATAGGAGTTTGCCCCTTGACGCAGTGGCCGCAGGTTTGACTCCAACCTGCGGCCTTTTGCTGCATGTCATTCTGCCCCCTCTCTCCCCTTTCATGTCTTCAGCTGTCCAATATGAATAAAGGCCTAAAATTTCCCAAAAATATCTTAAAAAAGAACTTTAAAAAAAAATTAAAGTAAAGGTAAAAAGCATAATATGAGCCCTTTATTAAATAAAACCCTCCACATGTGACATTCACATTATTTAGCTACTACTCTGCTGCCCTTACATTCCTCTTTGTTCTACAGAGGCAGTCCTCTGTCCAGCTCACAGCTTTGTCCGTTATCCCCTCTGTGCCCTCCAACGGCTCCCAGTGCCGTCCCAGTGCCATCTGCAGGGTGCCATCTGTTGACAATGGTGGCGTGATGGTGGGTCACTGCGCCAGCCTCCTCCCCTAGCTTTGTGACGCCCAGTCGGCTGAGTTGGCACACTGCAAAAAACTTCTCACAGTCTTCTAAACCCATGTGTGTCCTGCTTAACTCAACTCAGCCCGAAAAGACACATGGTGCTTCATATGAAAACACATAGACCATCTTAACACAGCTAAAACTGCAACTTAATACAATATTGGCTCCCTTTTGTTTTAGGAAAATAAGCCATTAAAGACCCAATGTTTATTCATTCATTTTTATGATCATACAAATTTGTGCTTAATTTGTAAATACAATTGTAGAAATTGACATGTAGTCAATATTTATTTTGTTGCATTTTTGTGCTACTCATCTAATTGGGAAAATGGGCAGTGTTAACAAAGAAATACTGATGTAAACAAACTTCAGACTTTGTCGATGTCTAGTGTTGGTCTCTGCATTTCAAGACCGGTCAATTAGATGGAAATGTTCCGAATAAACTTAAACTTCCGTGTAGTGAGGTCCAAATTTTTTCTAAAGCAATGAGTAAAGAGATATTTGGCGCTATCTGAAACGTTAATGTTGGCATCTTGAAATTTCTCAAATCTCTTTTAAAAACCTTATGATGTGTTTTAAAAATTGTTAAGGTGCTTGAAACGAGTTTACCAAAATCTTAGGTTATACGTATATGATTAAAGTAAAATAATTGTCTGAAATGAAATTTTGCAATATCGCTTTTTGAGTGGGAGTTTTGTCAACCATTGTTTGGACGTGTCAGCGTGTCTTTTGTCTACAGAGGGTTAAGGGCCTTTGTACAGTAGCTGCAGCGGAGCTGGTGCGCGCAAATGTAACGTCACGAGAGCGCTGTAACTATTTCTACACATGTGTGGTGGATGCGACACTAGCTGCAGTCTTCTCCTGAACAGAAGAACAAGGGCTACCAGCATTGCTATTTCTACGGACTAGAAGAAGAAAAATGTAAAGAAATAAACTGATGCGCACCCTCTGCTCGCAAACTCAAAATCCTGGTCCGCCAGCAAGCTCCACATTTTCTGTGGCGGTAGCTACTGAAGAGGAGAGATTGGGGGGCGATGTGGAGGGTGAGTGTGTGGCCTTCACCAACTGCCACCGTGCTCGTTTAAAATCCATGATGTCTCTCTCTCTCATGGGTGGGCCAAATTTTCTGGGCGGGCAAAGCAGAGAAAGGGGAGGTAACCTTGCCCCTTATGACATCATATGGAGAAGATTCTAGATCTGAGCTTTCATTTTCTCAAAGGCAGAGCAGGATACCCAGGGCTCGGTTTACACCTATCACCATGTCTAGTCACTGGGGGACCATAGGCAGGCTGGGGGAACTCATAATGTTAAAAACCTCAAAATGAAATTTTCATGCCAACAACATAACTTGAAAAGGTTTTTTTTGCAGTGCAGCCCACAGTGGAAGATAAGCTTAGTGAAATTCCCTCATGATTACCATAATTCTCATTGTAAATTCCCACAACCGATGGTAACGTCCTCTAGTAACAGCAAATTTGTGAAGCTGGATTATAACAGTTGATGAATTAGTGTATCATTTAGCACTACAGCCATCTGTCCTCTCCTTGCATAACCTCTTGAACGTTCCCATGATACATGCAGGATATTTCTGCAGCGGCTGGCACCACAGTCGAAGAGAAAGAGCCATTTCCATGTCCTCTGTTCTAGGCGCATCCTCACCAGTGCTGCATTAGGTTGTTTGTCTGTGTGTTTGTCTTTTTTTTCAATGACAGACTCGAGTTGTCACTTCATCGGGACGCCTCCATTTGTCATTGTCTGTCAGTGGAGAGAAACCCTGCTGCAGTTTTTTGCTTATCCAGGGTGTCTAAGACGTGTGTGTTGGGGGGTTTAAAAACTGCAATTGGGGAGGATTGTTTGGCTTGCTGCACTTTACGGTAGAGAAGAGAGGGAGATTAGGCCATGGTGGAAAAAAAATGAGTAGGGGAGAACGGGTGCGAGTGTCTCGGTGTGTGACAGCAGTTGCCAAAATCTAATTCCTTCTTTATGGATGATTTCCAACCTAGAGACTCACAGCACGTTGTCTCATGGTGGAGCTGCTGTCAGGAATCAAAGAGACCAGCCAGCAATCATGAGGATTTTCTTTTAGGTCGCTAAAGCTCCCGTTAAGACTTATTACTGGTCACATTTCCATGACACTTAAAGGGCCATATACGTGTTTTATATAGGTTTTACTCAAATTGTCTACAAACACTTAAAATAAAAGTGCAGTTTAAACATCACAAGGCACAAATTGCGGTATAATAAAGATATAAGAGCTCTTTGCCTTTGTGTCAGCATTAATTCAAACCATTTGTTACTATGACATGGGGTCACTTTTAAGGTCAGGAATCTCTCTACAAGAAGTTTTTTTCTCCCTTCTGTCAAGGTCCTGATGAAGACATTCTGCACGGTATGGTTGAAGAAGCATGTCCGTGTCACAGTACACACAAACCAGACTTCCTAACCATGGGCTGAGGCAATGGAAAAATAGAAATGAAAATTATAGCAGATAATGCCGCCAAAGATTAATCTAACAAAGATTGGAGCCCTTCATTGCAGATCTAAAGAGCAAGTCATCCGCAGTGAGCTATTATTGACAAACCGTTCCAAAACTAGAGCTTACAGCAAAGTTGGTTCCATGATCACCGTCATATCAATCACACTAAGAGGAGTCGGTCTTATTCTGCGGTGGAAGTTGCAGCAAATGCTCACATACTGTGTGAACACATTGGATTACAATAGCACACAGTGAAGAGATGTATATTCATGAGTATGAATGATATGTCCTCAGGGAGGACAGGGAGACCAGTCTGCAAATTAGCAGTTAAGAGAGTTACTCCAGTTACTGGAAAATCTGAGCTCTACTGATAGATTTTTTTTATATATATATATATATATATACACACACACACACACATAATGTGCAGCTGATTATATAGCTGGATAGAACTCCTTAATCTCCATATAGATGTCAGTGTTTCAGTATCAAGTATTACATTCACACATTTACAGAATTGTGTACAAACTACCTGACAGAAATCCTTCCACTAATAGTAAAATCATGTGTGCACCATCTACTGGTATGATGGGGTAGCAACAGTGAAATGGCTCTCTACTTCCCAATAAAGAGAGAGCAGGTATATTTGACATACTGAAGACATGCGGTTTAAATTTAAATTATTTTCATAGCCATGCATGCCTGGTAATAAGCCAACAATGGCGTTAAGAGACCATTAAACGCCTCATCACTGGAAACGTCCTACTTGGAAGGACTTTCTACCAAAACAATAGCCCCTATGACAACAATTCCCAGTGAGGTTTATTTATACAGAGTAACAAGATCATGGTTATGAGAAAATGATAAGGCATTAATTTAAACGCAACTGCAAACCTTGAATTTACTCCCAGTGCATCGGGGTGGAGGTAGAGATGATTTTTTTTTGGGATAAGTGTCCTGGCCAAGAAAGGGAGCAATAACAAGTTACTGACATACATCACAAGACAAGATATTAATATTTCAATTGTCACAACACTCTTATTTAAATGGGATTAGAAACTCCCAAATAATCTCTTATACAATTGTAAAAAAGGATAATTAAAATCTGAATGGCCCCTTTTAACAACCCAAGAACAATCCAAAACAATAAGAGGAGACTAACAAGCCGATTCTAAAACACTCCCAAAACACAGGATATCTCAGCGCTAAGTGTTCCTTTCTTCAAAAATTTGAACCACTTTGAGAGCCATTTATATCAATCAAATGAAATCAGTGGAGACAGGATTATTGAAAACCATTTAAATAATCAGACGTGGGGACTTTACAATGTACAAGTTTATTTTTAATGAACTCTTCAGTGGTTGGTAGTCACAGCACAGCTTGCATGTATTAAGCCACACACCTATTTTACAAGATGAAGGGAATGAAATAAAATAAAGAAAAATCAAAAAAAAAAAAAAAAAGTCTAAACCATAGTAGATGGACATCAGTCCATCTGCAGTGACCTTTATTTTTTTTATTTAGTTTTTATACTTGTTACTAAAATATCCTTAAAAGGCCACTGAAATGCATAAAATGTTCAGATGCATGGACTATTTGATGGTATGGTATATTTTTAACCTGACATCAAGACTCCTCACATGGAATTGACAGTGCATGTAGACATTGTAAAAAGGACTGGGTTAGAGATACCTAAGATATTCTTTTTAGTGACAACACCTTTACTATAATACTACAGCTTTAAAAAAAAAAAAAAAAAAAAAAAAAAAAAAAAAAAAAAAAAAGGGAGACAAAATTAACAGCACTCTTCCAAGATACTGAATACAATGAAAGTGAAATGTAGTGAAGCAATTATTATTATTTATTTTTTAAATTTCACAATAATGTGAACACTTATTTTAAACTGAAAAAAAGGGAAGCACTGAACACTGCCAGCCGTCCCGTGTAAGAGGAAGGCTCTACTGTATTGTATTCAATGTCTTCGGACTATAAAAGAAAAGAAAAAAAATTTAAAACACACCTTTTTGTCCTCTGGAATTTGTATACTTTTAATTGTAACAGACGGGAACCATAAATGCGTGCCATGTGCTGGTCTCAAACAAATACATACAGGTATATACAGCATCACTCAGTACCTGCTAAAACAAAGTGAGAAATAGTATAAACTGACTACACTACAAACTTAAAACAAAACAAAAAAAAAAGAGGAGGAAGGTGAGCGATGGAAGCGGTGGACGAGCGAAAAATCCTACTTGTGATGGACTCGTCATTAAAGCATAAAAAAAGAAATGCATATTGCACATACAGTGAAAGCTTAAATTCCACCAGGTCTGCCTCGTTTCGCTAAAGCGAGAATTCAAAAGTTTCCCTCTTGGAGGAAGACACACAGAGGTAACAAAATGGGGGAAGAGCGTGTGCGTGCATTGGAGATCTGTGTTGGAGAAACTAGGGGCCACGAGGAGCTGATATAGAGCAGAAGTGGCACTTTGAGGGGTTAAAAAAAGGGAGAGGGGAAACGGCACAGCACACAACACTAACACAGGGAGAGGAAACCAAAAAAATAAAAAATACATCAGAGAGATTGTGGCACAAATAAAATCAGGTGGTGGATAATATCTGTTCTTCAGTGTGAGAGAGAGAGAGAGAGAGAGAGAGAGAGAGAGAGAGAGAGAGAGAGAGAGAGAGAGAGAGAGAGAGAGAGAGAGAGAGAGAGAGAGAGAGAGAGAGAGATCGCTGCAAGTGTTTTTTTTTTCCTTTCTCTTTATGTACAACTAAGGCTTATTGGTTAAATAGTTTTCAGGCTTTCCCCGCCCACAATGCTTTTACATGCTGATCACACGAGCCTGTCTTCCTTTTGCTCTGTAAACTCAAGTGGTTCCATCAGCAGCCCCACAATTAAGTGGATAACAGTTGAGGAGGAGGTGCAGGGGTAGATGGATGGATAGATGGATGGATGGATGGATGCTGCTGCGGTGGTGGTGGTGGTGGAGGAGCAAACAGGGAAATAAAGAGCTGGGAGGAGATAAAGGAAAAAAAGGAGTCTTGTCTCTGATGTCTGTTGCAATTAATATCTAAATGTGCAATTCCATTAGTCACTGCCATGGGGGACTACGGGGTGCAGAAGATGGGGCGTGGGGGGGTGGTGGTGGTGTTCTGTACTACTTGGAAAGCTTGCTAATGACTCGAATGAGTGCTCCGTTCTCGTCCTTTAGTCTCTGGTTGTCTGCTTTCAAGTCTGGGAGCATCTGAAAAGGGAATTAAAAAAAAAGGAAAACAGGGATGGAGGGAGAAAGAGAGAGAGAGAAAGAGAGAGAAGGCTTAGACAAGTCTTGACAGATACAGTGCTGTTAAACCAGTCAGGCCAGTTTTACAAACTGTTAATTGCAGCCTGTCTCAATCAATCTTTGAGTCACACAGCACCTCTCATGTTTTGTGTTTTTGTAAAATAAATAAATTAAATCACTTCCTTGTTCAAGTCAACAGAGAGACAGAGAGAGAGAAATAAAAGCAGGCACACCACAGGCCAAAGGTCCTGAGAAAGCCATGCAGAAACTCAACAGCTGCTCACCGGCAGCCACAAAAACATATATACTCTCACACACACACACACACACACACACACACACACGCACACACAGCAGAGACAAAATAATGTCCCTTTTTTATTTGATCTGGTGCATGCAAAATTGACCATTTTAGGCTATTCTACATCCTACAGAGCCCAGCAAGTGTCAGGAGCAACTGATTTATATTTTATTTATTTTTATACAAGTGTGGAAACAATGCTCTTGAAAATACTGTCAAGTTGCAGTAACAGCGGGACTTTAAAAGTTACAGGTAAGAAATCAGCGGAGGGATAGCTGCTGTTTTTTTTGGTACCAAGTTGCCTAGAAATACTGAATAAATGCCATTATGTAGATATACAATTGTTATTTAATACAGTTCCCCTCATTACCTCAGCCCTCTATTGTACAGCTGAGCTACTACATTCGATGTTGTTTGAGCAATACTGGTTTATTAGGTGCACACACACACTTCGTACCACTGTGTAAACTAGAAAGGGATAGTATATCCATGGATGAGCTAATCTATATGACCCACTGCCTTTTATTAAATGATTATTCAATTCTTACGCTGCACTGTAACTATCTTTTTTGTATTGTATTCCTGTCTTACTCTATTTGAGCTTGTTTTTATTTTCTATTATCTTGCCTCTTTGATGACTGAATTCCTGTTTTTGGTTGTATTTCAATGTCCTTTGGTAGTGCGTTTCGTTTGCCCTATGTCGTGATGTTTTTCATGTTTTGTGTAAAGCACTTTGAATTGTCCTGTTGCTGAAATGTGCTGTATGTAAAAAACATATCTTGCCTTGGATAGAGAACCTTGGATATACTTAAGATTTAACATGTTACACGACATTAGGACATATAGAAAGATAAGTAAGTGCATATATATCACAAGATGAACACAAATGTTTAATGTTCTGTTCATTTTTGTAATTAATTAAGAGTGTGCCTTAAATTATTCAATAGCCAAATGTATTTCCCCCCTTTTGACACCTGCCTGGTTCCATAGTATCCAAGGTAACGCTCCATTTTGTCCGACAGGCAGACAACAACCTATATTTGGAGGTGTACTGTAAGCTATGATAGGGGAAGATTTGCATAGACTGTACTCCACTCGATTACAGATATAACTTTGTTTGACTCTTTTTTAATAAATAAAATGTACAGATGCTGTGGTGGTGAAAACTTTAGGTACAAAATAGTGTTCTACAACACACACTCCAACAAGAAATTTCATTCCACTTAAAAACAAACTAATTAACTGATTACAGATGACGATCAACTGATTGATGGAATATTCAAGAATGTTCTGAAATATAGCAAGTTACTTTATACTTGATATTGATCAGGCACAATGCTAGCCACTCTCGTTGGCCCATGCAGCCGATTTTAAAGGTCCCATATCAAGCTCATTTTCAGATTCAAACTCCTATTTTGGATTAATACTAGAACATGTTGACACGCTTTAATGTTGAGAAGTTTTTTTTTTTTTTTTTTGCTCATACTGTCTGAATATGTTCATTGTCTGAAATGCTCTGTTGTAGCACTGTCTCTTTAAGCCCCTTCCCCAGAAAGCCCAGTCTGCTCTGATTGATCAGCGTTTCCAGGTCTTCTGCATCCGCGCTCATGGAGATTCTGCACCGTCACGGTAGCCGGTGAATGAATAACGGCATATCTATCCATCTATCTATCTATCTATCTATCTATCGATCGTCTCTTGACATAAAACTGCACAGAATTCCCGACGGCTCAGTTAAAGGCACGGTTTCTAAATACGGGCTGGATTGAGCGCTCCGATACTTTCATAGTATTTATATAGCACCTTGGCCTGCTTTATGATCAAAAAAGGATGGCAATTTTACTTTTTACAATATGGGACCTTTAATATTTGTTGAAGTCATCTGTCAAATTCAAATTAGCGGTCAAGAGGGGAAAAGGAAAGGTTTCAGTCTCCGAAGATTCGGCCAAAATGACTGATGCCAAAAAAGGAAGCCACTTCATGCAAAGAAGCCAGAACAAGCCAGACTTAACAACTGAGCCCCCTCTGATGGAAGCATCATAACTAGAAACTACTAAGGGGACACTTTCCTTTACAGTACTTGATGTGTTAATTTTTACTTTGGAGTCAATTTAGACATCTGCCACCCCTTAAATGTCTCTTAACAGAGCATTTTCTCCACCCATTATAAACATAGTTGCATACATAGTTTGACATTTTTGGGATCTGTTCCTAAGTTGCAATGTGTTGAAATTGTCTTCCAGTTGTGTACTGTAAAGTAGTGTCCTGTTGTAAGAAAAAAAAAAAAAAAAGACAAGAAAAAAAAGACACCCTCCCCAATCTGAAAACCAAAAGCTCTGGGGAGGCAGAGGGGGGCGAAAAGGGGAGTTTACAAAACCAGTCATAGTTGGGCGGCTGGACACCTGCCTGTCTATGGGTGCGGGCAGAGCACGAATGAAGCATGAGAAGAATGGGGTTGGGAAAGGGGAAGGTGAGGAAGAAGGAGGAGGAGAGGAGGAGGAGTAGGTGGACATGGCGGTGGACAGACGGACGTGGCTTAGAGGTCGACGGCGGGCAGCTGGCTGCAGGCGGACTGCGAGAGCTTTGCCAACACGCGGGACAGGGCCCGGTTCTCTGCCTGCAGCCGCTCCTTAACCTGCCGCAGGGCCTGAACCTGCTTTACCTCGGGGAGGTTCTGCAGGGGGGAAACAACAACCACAAAACAGGAAAACATAAAGAGAGAGAGAGAGGGGGGGGAGGAGGCAGAGAGGACAGAAGGACAGAGTGAAAGGCCGGCAGAAGAGGAAAAGAAACAAATTAGGAGAGTAAGGTGTAATGAAAGACAGGACAATATAAATGAATAGAGAAGAGGGGCCGAGAGAAGGAGAAAGGGAAAACAGAAAAGGAAGATTGTTAGAAAATGGGGACAGATTTTGGAAACTGAAGAATGATTAAGAGCTTTCCGGGTTCAGCATGATGCTTGTAGATAGAATGGAAAAGTGACACTGATAAGATCAGCCAGCTGCCTAAAAATAAACACACTTCTTTATCACAGAGATGGGAACAACACTCGCTTACTAGAATTTAATAGATTTTTTTCCCCCTCTCCTCCTAAAATCAGTTTTCAAGAAAAAGAACATTTAATTGGTGTCGATAAAAGATGTCCACATAGATTACAACAGCTGACCTGAGAGGTGCACTGACCAGAATAAAAGATGCACATTTAGAAGTCTTACTTGAGGACAGAGACAGAGTACCATATTGGGCAGACTATAAAAATAGTTCTGAAAGTTGCATTTGCAAGACTGGAGGCTGTGTTACACTTGAGGACATTCAAAACATTAGATATTCCGTTTTACTTTGTAGCTATAGTGTTGCTAGTTTAGAGACTTTCTTGAAGTCTAGAGTCTTTTAGAGTAAGTCAGCCCAAGAAGTGTGTTTGACCCTCGAGGAGTTTTCTTACAGTTTGTGTAAGCTGCCATGAAGGAAAGTTAGAGAAAGAGTCGAAAGCACCTTTAATGCAGAAACAAACCAAAAAATTATTTTACAGCTAAGAATCCTCAGGCCAGAAAATATTATTCTAACCGATTCAACAGCCTGACAGGAGAGTGTGCTAGTATGAGACCAATAGGCAAGCAACACAGAGAGTGTGTGTTCTAAAAAGCATTTTAAAGTATTAAAGTGTGTTATGCTTTACTTTTACAAGAGAAAAAGCAGATGAGGATTGCCTCAGGGTTACTTTTTCAACTGGAGTTATTTGTACGGCAGAGTTGTCTTATATTGAGGTATCAACCTCAATAACCAAGTAACAAGTAGTACCGTGTTTTTATGGTGTATTCTGGTTTTGTAGTTTAGCCTATCATCCCTGTTGTAATAATACAATTGTACTTCAGATGTTGATTGCTGAGATCTGGTGAGTAGTTTTGGTTTTACCGCCAATTTAAGTGGATTTGAGTAATCTGTTGATTTGCTCACCACCTGTTTGATTATCTGACTGCTCCTGTTCCCAGATCCTCCCGTCAAAGTAATGGCCAAATCCATGAAAATAACATTCAAGGTGTAATAATTCCACACACACATATATATATATATATATCTTTTAAGAATCATGAATTTTGAAATGACTAACCACTCCTATTAAACCCCCCAAAAAGTGAGTGAGCTATATATAAAAAAAGAGACACAGAGACTGAAGTGACAGCAGTTAGCACTATGTTGGAACTCACAAGTACCCCCTACACATTAGCTGCAATCTTGACTCCATTAATGGAAATCTTTGACGGTACACAAAAAGAAAATGTAATGCATGAGTATGACTGCATGGGGCGGTACCTTAAGTTCCTCCTCCATCTCAGAAATCTTCCTTTCTAGAGCTCTTCTTTCCTGTGGGGCGGAAGGAAAGCAGGTTAACTCTGGACTTTTCATGAAGACAATTAGCAGAAAGCACACTGTAGTGCAGGCTCTACACACTGCATGAAATAAGATGTGGAAGATGATGCGAGTGTAGCGATAGCACACACTTGAAAAACACTCGTGAGGTGACTGCAAGCAATAGCCAGTTCAAACTTGCATACTCTGTGATGTAAACATCATTAATATGTAAGGATATCCAAAGAGACTAAGTCATGAAAATGGGGACGTAGATGTTTAGAGGTTGTGTTGGTTGTGTTAATGTGTTGGTTGTGTTAATGAAAAGACTCGTGGAGAGAGTCATGTCTTTTTTAAACTGAAAAAAAAAATGGCATTCTTGTAATTTAAGAGTTTGTGAAGACAAATGGAAAATGGTCTTGAAAATAATGGATGACTGTTTTACAAATCGAGGGGTTATGGTTTCATGGCTAGACAGCTGCAGCTGAACACGCAAGCATTACTGAATGATTGACAAAAACCATGAAAACACACATGCATCGGTTCTTTCAACAGCAATTTAACATTTTGATTGTTCTACCACACACACACACACACACACACGTTAACATAAACACACTTTTACACACAGAGCCACACGCACAAACAACAAAATATGCAGTCTTGAGAAGAGGTGACCACACGCTGCCTCTGAGGGTCTAATACAGGTGCGAGAGAAGATGGCAGTGTTCTGGGTGGCGAGGAGGGAGGAAGTCCCTTTGAACCCGACTACATGTGTGACACGACAGCCAGCAGCAGAAAATAGACTGATACAAAGAGTCAGGTTAAGATCATACCACCACCCAGATGATATTGGGGCCTGCTTGTTACCTTTAGACATAAACCCATTGGCAGTGTTACCAACATGTTTAAAGCAGGTTGGAGTTATCAGAAATAACAGGAGGACTTTTGTGTTTGAGATAAACTTGAGACAGAAGTTATACATCTTTTCAGTAAAGTTCATGGTGTTACTAAGCAAAGAAGGACATTTGCATTAGAGCTGGGTTACTGAACTAGTTCTGTCATTACCCTTTTCTCCATCTCAAGCTGTGATCGGTCGGCATAGCGTTCCTGCCTCTGCAATGAGGGAAAATGAAAGTGAGCAGTCATAAGGAATCCTAATGGTCTTATCAACACTGATCAGCAGAAACAGTGTGAGCTCAGTGTACCTGTGTGGCCTTCTCTAGTTGTAGCTTCAAGTCTGCCAGCTCCAGGTCCGTGTCACGTAACTGGGCCTTCAACTTCTCGTTCTCAGCTAAGATCTGCTCGTAAAGCTGAAAGGAGGGACAAACATAATCCATCAGTCAACAAGTGGAACAAGTGAACCACCAAGGCATTAAATTCCTCATTTTATCGGTAGGAAACCTAAACGTCTCTCAGCTTGGTCACTGTGGCTTCGAGAACTAGTTCTATTACTTTCTACTGTTTGGCCTGTACTTTAGAGGATTGTGCAGTTGAATTACTATGGTAAGAATGAATTACACTCAATGATTTGTTATTTGGGCCTGCTCAGGACTTTGTGCGATATCAACCAGTGGCATGAACAAACCAGAATTACCCTTGCGGTTGTACGCCTCCGCCATCAGTCAAGTTGCAGTTCACATCTGTGTCTGTCCAGACTCATAATATATGTAGTGAAGATTTTGAAGGAATTTAATTAAAAAAAAAAAAGTGTATTTGGGGGCAAATCGTGGCTGCTTCACACACATTTTCAACCTGGCAGCACAGAAGGTATACAACACCACAGTTTCGAGATTAGTGCCACCAATTCAGTATACGACCAAATGTGAAATATGATCCCAATCTCCCCTTCAGTTAATGTGTTTGGGCCTTGAATGTTGGCCAGAAAAGAGAAGCTGAACCTTTGGGTATAAAATGTCATCACTTTCTTATTTTACCTTTTTAGATATTTGCGTGAAACTTTGTCGTAATTAGCATATGCATTCTTGAGTTATGGCCCAAAACGTGTTTTGCTAAGTCACAATGACCCTTTGACTGCCAAAATCTAATCCTCACCCTCGAGTCCAAGTGGACATTTGTGCCAAAATTGAAAATCTTTCCTCCAGACGTTCCTGAGCCATGGCGTTTACAAAAAATAATAATGCCTCTGGCCATGGCTGTTGTGGAGGCATAATAACTAATTTTGATGCAAGTCATAACTTTTCCTCGGTATCATAGTCTAATGAATACATCCTATCATACATTGTTTGTGTTAGATATCTTTGAGCAAATACCTCGATATCGCAACAATATTGTAGTGTTGACTATTGGTACTTTCAGAAAATATTTACACAATGTGATTTTTGATAAATAAGCATCAGTAATGTGGATATAGTGACTAAGTGGGTAAAGGCAAATAACATAACAGCTACAACAGTCTGGTAAGCTCAGAAAATGACATCACTTTACTGTAACGCAGCCTTTAAAGACAACACTTATGCCATAGTAGGATATTACAATATCCAAAATCTAAAACAATATCCAGTCTTATATCATGATATTGATATAGTATTGATATTTTGCCCAGCTCTAATATGTCATGAATGTTAAAAAATGTTTTTTGTGTACGCGAGTCAAACTCCATCACTGTTCTGATATAAACTTCGGATCCAAATGAGCTTAAAGGGCAACTACCGGGTTTTTTCAACGTAGAGCCTATTTTCCTATTTTTTTGTAACTATTGACCAATGTCTAAAAGATTGTTGTTCCCAACAGACACAAAATCATAGGAATATAGGTTCAGGTCCAGGTTGAAGTAGTTACAACAGTAACTGTAGTTACCCTTTAAGCAGTAGTATAAATAGCTTTTTACACACAGTACACACCTTCTTATAGTCAGTTGTGTCGTCCCTATCCAGTCGGCTTGAGTATGTCCTCCGACTCTCGCCGTAGCCCCGGCTACAAAGAGTGTCAATGCGATCTATGGATGAAGAGCTGCTCTCATTCCTACAATAGAAATAACAGGCCTTCAATTTAAATTGTTGGTGAAATACAGATAATATAATGTGTAAAATGACAATAACAAAGAGCATTATAATATGATGTAGAAGGAGGATGCAACATACCGGGACAATCGGTCACTCTGTAAGAAAGCAAAAATGAAAGTAAGAGTTAATGTTGATTAAGAAAAACACGCTCTTCATCTGGTGAATAATGTTATCAGTCAGTGTCTACTTAAGGACAGATTACACGTGTGAATAGTGAGGAGGGCATTGTAGTAAGCATATACTAACAAAACTGAGCAGAAGGATGTAATGGGACCTTTTAAACTAAACCTCCACATTCTACAGCCTCCCTCTGCCTGCATCTGCACCTGGACCTTACTACTTTGTAAAAAGTGCAGGGCTGTGTGTGTAGGAGGCAGATTAAATATACATGCTAACTTATCCCCAAACAAAGTGCTTCAAGGCGTATTGTGTCTCCAGGCCTACTGTGCATTGTGCGGTGCCCCAGCAGCGGCCCTGAGGATGGGGCCAAACGTTAGATAGGAAGGTCGGGTTGGAGTCAGACATTATAAAATTCCAGTCAGCTCATGCGGTGACCAGAGGAAAGAGA
This sequence comes from Etheostoma cragini, assembly GCF_013103735.1. Taxonomy (NCBI): domain Eukaryota; kingdom Metazoa; phylum Chordata; class Actinopteri; order Perciformes; family Percidae; genus Etheostoma; species Etheostoma cragini. The sequence goes on from NC_048429.1 coordinate 4,282,834, forward strand.
CAACAACGATACAATCTGAGTCAAGTAGTCGTTCAAGGAAAATGATCAGTTCAACTGATCAGATAAACACCCAGATTGGCTCCATTCAATGCACAACTAGAGATGTAAAGCCACAGGGGATTTGCAATGTTGACTCTTTAAGAGTCTGCTAAACATATTCTCCACCACAGTGTTTCTTAAATGGGGGGATTTTGTTCCTTTACAGATTTTGCTTTGGGGCTTTTTTGGCCTTTATTGGATAGGCCTCTTAAAGACAGGAACGTGGGGGAGAGGGAGGGGGAGGGGGAGAGAGAGAGACAGACAGAGAGCGAGACCAAAAGAGAGAGCGAGAGAGAGAGCGAGAGAGAGAGAGAGAGAGAGAGAGAGAGAGATTACATGCATCAAAAGGGCCGCAAAACCCAAAGTGTTTTGTGCTGGTCTAGGGGTATTTGGAGGAAAAATACTTCAGAGTGGGTACCTTATTGAAAAAATAAAGTTGAGCAGAACTTCTCTACCATATCAACATTACTCAAACATATACTGTATACATATATATATATATTTTTAAAACATTTTGGTGCTTTTAATTGAGAGTGCCAGGCAGGAAAGGAAGAGCACTTCCTGCACGCCAATGTCCATGCAAAGATAATTGCTCGTTTCCTATTTAGTGCTCTGTTGCTGCGCCACCCTTTCTCTTGTTCTACTGAAGGGGGGGGGCCAGTAGCTGTGTATATCCCTGCTGATTGTACACAAGTCTGCTCGCCATGTCATGCTGCAAAAGACACTCTCATTCAAACAGATGTTTGTCCAGCCAGAAATATTTTTCACAACACTGAGATTTCTGCTTCATGCTAGGTCTTTCATGAGAAGTATGAACGCATTTAATGGAATTCAAAAGCCTATTTATAGTTTTTATTTATAGTTCAGGGACTGGAAGACTGGTTTATCCGTTTCTTACGTGTTCATTTTGCCTAACACTTATTAAAATGACTTACAGTATGTGTGTATGACTATGCACAAAGGAGCACAAAAAGCATAAACTGAGAGGTGAAAAGTGTTTTTGTTCCTCACAAATTTAATCTTCAAAACTCTCTGCCATTGCATTGTGTGTGCTTTGACCCAGTGACCCAGACTTCCTTTACTTTGTATCTCTGCATGTTTTTAAAACCCACTGATCTTTGGCTGAGACCACTTTGGTTTGCAAGGTCACCCCAGCAACCAGACAATCACCAGAAGATGGAAAATGGGGGTGGGGGGGGGGTGGGACTCAAAGGAGGCAGTTTGTGGGAGGGGAGGAAATCATAGCTGAACAGGACAGAGTACTGAACATCAAAGACTACTGGAAGGAGCAGAAAAGAGAATAAATGCAGAAGGGGCAAGAATCAAACGGAAGTCGTGTGTGTGTGTGTGTGTAAGTGTGTGTGTGTGTGTGGAATTACCTGTGGCTCTCCCTTGGTGCTGCCCTCCTCTGAATCGGACTGCTGGTCAGGGTCATTTTCATCCCCCTGCAATTGAAAAAAGCAGTATAAAGGGTTAACATCAAACTGATCAAAGAGGAACACATAGGGTTGTGCGAGTGGTATGAACTGCTGCACCTCATCAAGAGTGCTAGGAATACTTATGATGATGAAAGAAGTAATAGCAAACTCCTATCAGTGTGTGCAGGTCTCTTACATCCTGGGGCCAGAAGGGGACTCCAGTGGAGCGTCTCTTCTCACGGGGCCGCCTGCGATCCCGTATGGAGCGGGGCTGAGACTTGTCCTCTCCTTCCTTCTCCTCTTCCTTTTTGTCCATTTCTGTCCAATTGAGAAGAATGACAACAAGTTTACTTGGGAAACTGGCCAACAGGCATCAGACTGGTCTGGAATATCAGAATAGCTGTAGTTAGTTTGTTGTCTTGTGTGTCTTTTTTTTGTTTTATACATTGGAGTGCCTTTTTTATGTGTGTGACATGTAAGTTATGGGTCTAATAGTTGATAATGGTTCTGTAATATAATATATTTAATGTAATGTTTTGCCTGTTATGTTTAATTTAGGTGGCAATAAAGACATCTTGTTGTTAACAAAATGTTTTTCTGAACATCAATGACATTCAAAATGGTGATAACTGAAACAGATATACAACGTGTGTTTAAAGGTATGTATTGCAAACAGACCTAAGTACTACCCAGATAACATAAATGATGACTAGGTCCTGTCTCGGAGAATTATAATGGCCATATAGCTGTTGTAGAGGTGTATTCGGATGGGGACGGCACTGACCTTTTTCTGTGTCTCTGGAGGAACGGCTGTACGAGGAGGTGATCCCCGTCAGACTGTTAGGCCTGTTGAGGGAGCTTGAACTGGATGACAATGCGGTGCTAGAGTACGGGATGGAGCCAGTGCTGACTGTGGAAATGGCGGAGGTAGAGGAGGAAGACGAGGGCCGGTAGCGCTGGCAGAGAAGAGGGAGAGAAGGAGGATATTCAAATATTCAAGGTGTAGATTACAGGAGAGGACAGTGACCCATCTTGGACTCAAAACCTCCGAGCAGAAATGTACCTCTTCGAAGCTGCGGTACTTCGATCGGTAATCGTCTTCCTTGATCTCCACCTCCTTCTTCTCCTCCTGCTGCTTTTCCTTATCCTGCTTCTCTTTCTCCTCCTTCTCCTCCTCTCGGGTCTTTGGGGGACGACTCCGGCCGATTGTTTTTTCAGCCTCTTGCAGGTCAGTCAGAGTCACACCCTAGAAGAAGAGATTGATAGACTATCGTTGGAATTTAAATTCTTTGCTTTAATCTTTTATATTATCATCGTCATCGTCATCATTATCATTATTATTATTATATATGCAGAATCCTGTTGTTTACATTATGCCTAGCTCTGCAGTCAAAAGTCTTACTGGTGCTTTACAATTGAGGTTTCATTTTTGCTGTCTTTCATTTCAAAACACTTGTCAGCTCGTAAAACAATAAAATCATCGTGGTGTCTGTACAGGCCTAGATGTTAAAAAGTGCTGCTTCAACCAGGATGACAAAGTGTATTTAAACAGTCTATGGCTATACAACCATAATGTAAACTGAACTGAACATCTGTCATTTTACTAGTTGGTACTTATTAAAAATGGTGACTTGTTTGGTGGGAAGAAGGGGTGAATGGAATCTCAACACATCAGAGTTGATAAAGGTTAACTAACCTGGGTGGACCTTCTCGACTGTCGAGCCTGTCTGGAGCGAGCTTTCCTCTGGGACTCTGACTCCTCGTCTCGCACTGGTGTCAGGTATGACCTGAGAGAGAGAGAGAGAGAGAGAGAGAGAGAGAGAGAGAGAGAGAGAGAGAGAGAGAGAGAGAGAGAGAGAGAGAGAGAGAGAGAGAGAGAGAGAGAGAGAGAACAGGATCAGATGACTGTTGCAAGTGAACCTTTTCTTTCATAAATATCTCTAGTAATTGTCATTGTTGTGTATGGCAGTATGGTGCCCTAAGGTTGCAGGAGGTGGCCTGTGATCAGAAGGACGGCTGCTTTCATTTAAGGACTACATTGGAAAGTGAGAAAATAACACTCACCCCTCACAAACTAAATACCGCAGAAAAAGGATTTTAATTGTAGAGCAGTGGCCAAAACTGACAGACTGTTGTAGACAGCAGCTTTCCCTGGCCAACAGTAAGACTGCAGATATACTATACAACTCCAGATGTCCATTTGTGGAAGGGTGTGAGTGTGAAGCAGCAATCTAGGTGAAGAATGTTACGCTTCCTGGAAAATTCTGAGTTTCTTAAGATAAAGCTTTAAAAACCACAGTGTGTTAAAACAGGATTGCAATCTCTGCGTTTAACCCTTCACTATTAGAGTATCGGGCCCAATAGGCAATCCGGTTCAGAAAATAAGAGCGAGCTATTCTAGCCCTTTCTCTCAGAGTGACTGTAGGACACACAGACGTATGAACTCATTCAGTGCAGCGTGGAGCCTTGGCCTTGAGTAAAATATGCAGCTTCTGCCCACCTTCCTTATAAGGTAACATTGCTGGAGAAGTCTAGGTTTTGAAACAGCCCTGCCCTACTCCCACCATGACAGGTGGCTTATTTCAGCACTGCAACAGGAAGACATCCACTTGACCCTACTCAAACACAAAACTATGTGAAACTCTCTCTCACGTGCTCCCTCTATCACAGACAGACACAGGCAAACTAGCTGTTCCCCTCCACACTGTGTGTAAAGAGAAGAGCACACACACCCTGTTCTCAAACAGAGCAACTAGATCCAGATTATCGTTCGACAGATGGAAGCTTAATATGTCTTTAAGCTTTTTCCAATACATGTTTTGCTCCGACATCCAAGCTAGCTGATCTTGTAATGTTCATTGATGTACATAAACACATATAGTAAACAAATGCAGTAAGTAAAACCAGTTTTAAAGTACTCCTCTTTACCCAACTCATGCCAAGATAAAGAAATGTTTTGGGATGCTGATAGTTTAAAATAGCAATTAAACTAAACAAAATCTGAACTTCAAGTAAGGGATAATGTAGAGAAAGCGGGTCATAATTGCAAATTAAACACAGACGGACCGATTCAACACCCCTCAGCAACCTTCAATTGGCAAAAATGACCCGCTCGCTTGACATTATCCCACTTAACCCAGAAATCAATAATTTAACATGATAAGATAAGAAGCCTTTATGTCATTGTATTACAATGAAAACGAAATTATGAGTGCCCCTCCCAGCGTTGCTTAAAATAGAACTATATTGCACCAATCAGCATATAATGTAAAAACCAACAACATTTATTCAACATTCCTCACTGATAAAAGGACAGGGAGTTGTGATAATAAACAGTGTACAGTGAGTGCAGGGTCTCTGCAGTTTTTAAACAACTCATAGTTTTAAATTTGCAAAGTAAAAAAATGTATTCAAATTGAATAAAAGCAAAACAATGGAATAATTATTTGTTTGTTCTGTTCATATACAGCGTATTATAATATATTAAAAAAGATTTGTTAAGGTTTAAAATTTTTATTGTGACATTTTAGACTTTTTTAAGACCCTGCGGAAACCCTGTAATAAAAAATGATATTATACGGTTCATTAAAATGGATTGTAAACACACTCGTGAGAAATGTGAATACGGGAGCAGAGACCTTTTGGGTGTAGATTTACAGTCTGTATGCTCATGTTTTAATGGACCTATAGCGTCTCTCTGATTGCAGGAAATCAAAGAGATGGTGGCCGGGGTGAGAAACGTCTTGAACAATGTTTTCCCTCTGGAAAGGAAGCCGGTGTGTACAATGTCCTGAATTGAGGGGAGAGCACAGCGGCTGATTTTCTGTGCGCTGTTCACCAGCTGCAGTGCTTTTTTTAATCAGCTGCTGAGCGCACACACACACACACACACACACACACACGCACGCACGCACGCACGCACGCACGCGCACACACGCACGCACACACGCACACACGCACACACGCGCACGCAGTACGGGATGATGCTATTTTATTTGACCAACAATTGATTTCCTTGTTTGTGAAAGTAGTCGCCCAGAGTCTATGATCAGAACTGCGTCCACTGCAGCGGTCTGTTATTCATAGCAGCGGTAAATAACAGACTGTAGAATCCTTTAATCGACCAATCAGAATCAAGTATTACATAAAGCTGTGTAATACTATAAGAAAGGACATACATGAGTTATTTAGATAAAAAAAAAAAGGTATGGATGTGTTTAAGTTACCTGCGTCTTTCAGAGCCAGTGACAATGCCAGTGGTGGTAGTAGTAGTAGATATGGCGGTGGTGGTAGTGCTCGATGTGGTGGTCGTAGTAGAGCCAGTGTTCATAGTGGGAATGACCGCAGCAGACTCCTTCTCCTTCTCCTTGTCCCTCTGTGCACTCTCATCTGACCAGTACCTGTTTATACACAAGCATTTTTATTTTTTAAGAAATGTGCTTAGCCTGACAGATTTAAATTCAATTTGATAAAATCGATTCCTTAAAATTAAAATGTGGGATTGTAGAGGTCTGCTGGCAGCCATTTTGAATGTCAGATACTGTGCCATTCCTATACTCATAAAATACACTATAAGGCAGTGATTCTCGACTGGTGGATTTGTGTGGCTGGGTCGCGGACAGCTGGTCAGTAAATAATATTAAATGCACATCTGATTTTGGACTTTGGACATGTGTCAGAGCCGTGCAGTAGTCTAGCACCGTAGCCATGGTAACCACCATTTGAGCAACAAGTCACAACAAGTTTGTGTTGATCTTCGGACAAAAAAAATGAGGATTTTCGTACATTGAGGATATGAAGGGACAGAAACCCCAGTGTGTGATATGTAATGAAGCGCTTGCACATTTGGGCACGAAACCATCAAAAAAAAGGTAAATATGTGTACCTATGTTTAAAAAATAAAAGATGAAGTGCATGTTTCCAAAGACTATTTTTGAAAAATAAATCTACTTGGTTTGGACTCTTTAAAAGTTGGTCGTGACTTACAGCGCATGAGAATCGTGGGTCACAAGGTGAAACAAGTTGAGAACCCTTGCAATAAGGTATATTTTATATGCATGTATGCCAATTCTTTGGGCGTCTTTGGTTTAAAATAGGGATAAAATATCAGGAATGTGTGTCAACCTTTCAGAAAAGTTAAATAGAACCTTGACAAGAAAAAGCCACAGAGCACCAGAACTAGCGGAATATCTACAAGCTATGGATTATGGGTGTCCGGTATCTCATTTTCAGGTCTAGCGGTCCTGTTCATGTACCTGCTGGTTAGACTGGTGGAGCCAGTACGGGTGGAGGAAGAGCCCAGGCTGGAGAGCAGGCTACGATGGCCTGTGGGCGAGGTAACAGATGAGGAGGAGGTGGTGGTCGTGGGGGTGGAGGTGGAGGTGCTCGAGGAACTCAAGTCCTCGTGTCTTCGGCCAAAAGAGCCGCTGGAGGACAAAATGTCAAACAGACACATCAGAGTCACCAGTGAGCCGGAATAGGACACAAATACAGGTTTGTTGATCGCAGTTAGTTAGATGCGCTGATTATTAACTGTAGTTGATTTCTTTGATATTAGATCAAAATAAGTGGGGTAATTAAGTTTTTTTTATAAGATAAGGGGTGTAGTTTAAAAAAAAAAAAAACTTCTTTTGTATACTTCATGACAAGAATGCTGTTTCCTCTAGAGCTGTATTGATTAATCAACTAACCGAGTATTTGGTTGACAGAAAAATATTTAATGTGGGTAATCAATTATATGCAATGATCAATTGTTTAAAGTCATTTTTATGTAGAAAATGCTATTGTCAGCCACTAGGAAATGGAGATTTCCTGCTTTTCACCGTTTAATAATCACATAGATTTTTAATAACTATTTAAAAAAATATATATAATCATTAGTTGCAGACGTAGTTATAGCAATATATTAAACATTGGGCAGAAGACATTATCCTTGTAATTTATTAATTTTTTTTAAAGATTTTTTTTTTTTGTGTGGCATTTTCAGGCTTTTATTTTTGATAGGATAGCTTACACCTGAAAGGGAGAGAGACGAAAGAATGACACGCAGCGAAGGGACGCAGGTTGGAACCGAAGCTGCGGCCGCTGCGTTTGAGGACTGAGCCTTTGTTTGTGGGCACAAACTCTACCAGGTGAGCTAGCCAGGCGCCCCATTATGCTTTTTAGAGCCTACATTGTATTTTCTACTGCAGAAGTTGGAAACATTATTGTTCGACAGTCTGAATGCCGCATTTTGGGCTCCACCCTCCGCTGTCAGTTATGAAGGCTCTACATGTTATATGAACAAAAAGGTCAATTGATGACACACAGGCTTAATACAGGGATTATGAAACCCGCTACAGGAAAATGCTGTGATATTACTGTAAATTTGTGAAAAGCAGCTCTAACTGCCTTTGTGAGACAACTATATAGATCAGTGTATTCAATTTTACAAAGCCAATAGTTATACCAGAAGGGTTAAGAGTTATGTTAGTTTAATTTTAGTGCTATTAATGACAATTGATTTAAAAAGTACATGTATAATTGTACCGTTTCAGTACAAATAAGCTGAAAGTACAGAGCTGTCAAAGTATTATTTGTTGCATCAAAAGTTACTGAATTTATAGGGTTGGTTTGGAAAAGCTAGTTCTGAATGTTGAAACCACCTCTTCTGATATTCTTCTAGACATCATACAGGAGGAACACAATACACAAGGTAGGCACTGCAGCAGAGCAGGGACACAGTCAGAGAGGACAGGTGGGTGTAGAAACAGCGGTGCCCTGGGGAGGCTGGTGTACCTGCGGTAAATGCTGTAAGACTGGTAGTGGGTGGTGGGTGGCTGCCAGGGTTTAGTATTACAGGTGTTAGGGTCCAAGCTGGAGGTGGACGAAGACTTGGCTGGCACGTCCCGCGTGCTGCCGCTCCGCCCTAGTGCTAGCGTGTGGGACGTGCTGGCATGTTTGCAGGCGGATGGGCAACAGAGGCATGTTAGCGGTGGAGACACAGACAGACGGACAGATGGACAGACAGAGAGAGAGAGACACACACACACACACACACACAAACAGAGATATAGTACAAGAAACATACATATTTAAAACTACAGAGCTTTGACTACTTGTGCATGAATGTCATATGGGCTAGCTGCTGACTGGACAAGTGAAAACAATAACAACAGAGTTGTGTTCATAAGTTATACAGAAGCCATAAATTAAGGTTTTTGTAGATTTTTGATGATTGTGATCACCTTGTCCAGTCAACGCACACATAGTTCTAAAAAAACAAAACAATATAGTAATTGAAAGACTAGAGATTTTAAATAAATAAGATTAGATCAATTTATATGACAGTATTTTTCCCACATGACATGCATGCAGCAAGTCCATGTCTAGGTTTTGTGCCACAAACAACTCTGTAAATTTGATTTATCTGGGAGTCAGACAGGTTTTTAGGCTCGTTAAAATGCCAGAATAATGCATTGCAAACTCAGTGGCACAGCAACCTGACAGGACAGGTACAGTCATGCAACAGACTCTTGTAGCAGTGACAGAGAAAAGCGTTGTTTCGAATGACTTTCTCAGTAGCTGCTGTTGTGCATGAAAGCATGTACGTACATATCTGTGATGACATAATCAAAGCGAAACGTAAAGTGGATGATTGATAAACTATCAATGCTGTCTACACCATGGTTTTTAGTTCCAAAGCTATGCAAGTCAACCTCATGATGGATAAACACATCAGATGGAGCAAAGATCTGAAGAGGAGATGAGGGATGGAAGTTTGGCAGAGAATTGTTTCGCAGCGGAGGCTAACCTGCGCTGGTAGCTGGGAGGTCGGTTGGTGGAGGCGCTTCCTTCGCTGTTCTTCAGGTCGTCATCCCAACGTCGCCGGGTGTATGAGCCACTACGTATCAGAGCAGTAGAGTCCCTGGGAAACCACAAGCTACAATAGTATCTCAGGCCTTTCCTAACAAATACTGACTAGAGATACTAGACGTGGGTATATAAAAATGATATTTCTTCCCCATTAAGCCTATAACTTTTTTTTTAGTCAGTTTGAAGTCTACCAAATCCGTTGCAGCACAACACAACAACCTAACAAATGGCAGGTTCTTAGGGCCACACACGCCAGGCAGAGCTTTCAGGCATTGTGCCTGCAACACATAGCAGTGGGCAGCAGGTGCCGCTAATGCCAATGCATGTTTGCACAGAGCCACTTTGCTCCTGGCTTTCACCTGTTTTCCTTCTCGTCAATGTCTGAAGTGCTGGGCAGTCTCCTGGGGATGGTGGGGGCCACGTAGGCAAGCCGAGTTCCTTTATCCTTTTCCTTTAGACAGAGCAACAAAAAAGGACCCACGTTCGTAAGCATTTATGGAAGATTTGTCAAATACCACTACAACAAATATCACTACTCATTTTTTACTTTATTTCCCATTAAAAACCAGTGTAAATATTGTATTCTGTTCAAATACATACATACATACATACATACATACATGCTCTAGAAAGCTGGTAAATGGTAAATCAATAAAAGGCTAAAAGAAGGCCGAGGCAATGGCTGAATTTGATATTCTCTACTATAGTTTACCTTCTCTTTGTCTTTGTTGTCTAGCGAAGAGGAGAGGCGAGGGCTCGACGCTGAGCGCATCACCCCAGTCGTGTCCTTCTCCCTCTGAGCTTCCTTGGTGGCTGTGATCTCCGCCAGCGCCCCGTAACTGCCTGTCTTCCTCAAACCCAGCCGCCACGACGCTGGAGACTCGTCCTTCCTATCCTCCTCCACTTTGGTTGAGATCTTTCCAGCAGGTTGAATGGCCTGAGAGGGGGGGGGGGATGGGGGAATGTGGTGATTTAGTGTGCAAAGTTAACCACAGAAATGTAGATTTTTAGTCATCTTGGTGAGTAGCACAAAAGTCAATCAGGTCAAAACACTGGTCAAAAACAGTTTGGATTAGCAGTATGTGTATTTATAATTTTTAATATTAAGTACTCATTAGTAGAATAAGTCCTTGAGAAGAATCATCTCATTTTCAAGGAGGTCCTATAAACAATTCAATTAATTAATTAATTAATCTTCAGGGGCCGCAATTTAAGGGGAAATGTTTAAAGGAAGGGCATGCTAGTTAACAGATCACATCCACTACTGTTACTAATGGACTAAAAGTCATTCCATCCAGAGTAAATGCTATTCTCAAAATATGATGACTATGTAGCGCAATTAAACCCTTCGGGATTTTAAGGTCTGGTTGATAGTTTTCAGGTCTGGCCACGTATACCTTTTGGCCCCATATACATTTTTAAAACAAACTATCAAAAGATGCATACATAGCCATGAGCAACTAAACAAAACACAGAAGCCACACAGACACACAGTGAAAGCACGACCAAGACAGTGCATTTGTTGAAGTGAAGGGGGGAAAAAAACAAAACACCATGTTGGGTTGATGAGTGAAAGTCAGCGATCGGGAGGTTCAATCAGCGTCACCTGGATCAGGCCAGGGTGGTTAGGGTGGGGGTGTTAAGTACTTTGTCAGTGCAAAGGTGCAGGATGAGAGAACAATTCTGGTGCACATCAATGCCTCACCATAGGTTTTTTGGGCAATAGAGAAATGCCAGTTTTGCGCAAGCCTTGACGCCACAATGCAGGACAGCCTGGCTCCGCCACAGGCATGAAGGGAGTAATACAATCAAACTAAAGCCAACCAAGACAAGAGCCGAGGATGAGAGACGCAGAGAGAAGGAGGGAGGGCAGGGAGGAGGTTGAGGCAGAGAAAAAGCCAGAATAAGACAGAAGCAGCAGCAAAAGAAACACACTTTATGGCAAGGACATCTTTTTAATGCCTAGTCACACCACACAATGCTTACTGCCAAACAGGGAGGGGGAGGAAAACTACTATTATTGTTGTTTACTGTTGGAATAAGTGACAGCTCCAACAAACATTGTTAATGTTTTGCTCATGTCTCTTGTTAGACAGAAGACATTGTGACGTGTGAGCACTAGGCTTCAAAGAACAATTGGAACACGGAGATCATTGCAAGAAAAGAAGCCGGAAAAAAGGAAACACTTAGAAAATCTTTGATAGGTGGCAACTTATTGCAGGACGTCAACTAAAATGGGCAAATTCTGAGAGATAGAACACTGTAAACATACCCTCTTATATAGGCTGCATTCATGAGTGTAAAATGATAACGTAGTCTGTTGGCAGTGTTTGATGTCGACATCACAGACTTAATGCAGTAAGCTTCAGAGCTTCTATTTAAAGATGTAATCTTTGGTTCTAAATGTATGCCACACTAAAAACACTTACATACCTTTCAAAAAGTTAAACAGGATGTCCCATAAAGCATTTGTTTAAACCAGTGGACTAAAGGAAGCAGACGTTACTTGGTAAAAGTCACCGGGTTCACTTTAGTTTAATGTTTAGCCGCAATTCATCAGCAGAGGGCAGCAGACTCAAAAGTGGGAAAACACTACTATGCAAGTCCTAGTTTTACTCCCAACAACCAAACCGACCTCACCGCTCCAGCCCCCTGGTATCCTAACAAGTCTTGTAATTAACAGTTAACATCATCCAGAACTGGCCATCAATCATCCCCAATGTGCAGTTTTTTTAAACTGCCCCGGATAATTAATCAGAAATGTCATTCTCAGGGCTTCGGTGACAATTTGTTAGCTGTGTGCTCTCATTGTAACGCAACATGAACAGCACAAATCACAACCAGAGAGAACCATTTGTGTAAAGGCCTGGAGTATGAACTGCGTACACATTTATGTAACCTCTAGTATCTTCAGTCGGCTGTGAAATTAGGTTTGTGTTCAAGGGGGAGAAAACAAAATAGAATTTAACCGATTTGTGTACAGAACGAGGTACCAGCGTGTCTCAGTAAACAAACGCTGATGTGACAGAGGAGGTGCAGTTGCTATGTAAGTGGTTTGAGGGTACAATAGTGACATGATTGCATGATGGGTGCGCTGCAGCATTTCATTTCCTTCAAGCCCTATTTCAAATCAATCAGTTGCTAATTGGATCTTCTTGTTTTGTTTTTTTAGTTTTTTTTAAATGACAGTCCTGTGGCAGCTCTCCACGAAGGGTAGGATTATAAATACTTGTCCACCAGGTCGCACCTTCTTAACCGGTGAAGTAGGGGTTGTCACCTGGTTGGTTGGGCTACTTGGAGGTGATACGGCGATGCTGGTTGGGGCTGGCGTCGTGCTGTTGCTCACCGATGCTGAAGGCTTGTTCTTGTCTGGAGGGGTGAAAAAGACAGGGGAAAAAAATGGGTGTGAGAGTTGTTTGAGTCGACAAACAACAATGAATGAAAACAAATTTGGAACATGCGTTATATACATGCTTTTCTAGAAAATAAAGATTTTATTTGGTGACACAGAAAAAGACACAAAGCTGCCTGAATGAAATTCTATGTGACTAATTTAAACCGACAACCAGTAAATGTTTATTCTTCACACTCACCTGCTTCAGTCTCCGACTCTGAATCTTCGTCGTCCTCTTCCTCACTAGAGCAGCTCGATTCGTCCTTCTTGCCATCCTCTACTTCATCCACCTTCTCTGGTTCTAAAGGCTCAATGCACGGGGCGCTCTTTTCTGGCTCCAGAAGCAGCGTTTCTTTGCTGCAACACACAAATTCAACACAATTAGCACAGAACTACAGGATACGTGTAGTACATTACTGAGAACTGCAAGGGAGAATGTCATAAATACAAATATAGTATTTGAACTTTTAGTTATGCTTGTGATACAGTTGGCTTGATAATCCTAAAAATGAATTTGCTAGGCAGTTTCTGCTATTTACCTCTTGATTGGTTTCAGTGGTTGGTTGTTATCCCCGGTAGTTGTGGTTACAATCAAAGGAGATTTCTTAACGTCTTCCTTGTCACCTATTAGCTGGAATAAAGAAAACAAAAAATCTGCAATTCTAACAAATGTTTACGGACCTCATTCAAATGTATCTGCTGACAAACTTGTTTAGTGTTGATATGAGTCATTATAAAAAGAAATAGACACAATGACTTACCAGATTTTGTTTCTTTTGTAGTTCTTCTAAGTATCCCAGAACATCTTCATCTGCTACATCGAGAGCTGTCTGGCCCTGAGGAAAAGAAATAAAAGTTATCTAAAATATGAATTGCACAGGACATAATGACAGGACTCATGACAGCTTCATCTACTCACCATTTTGTTAATGAGGTCCATATCACATTGATTCTCCACCAGTATCTTACATGCCTCCTCTTTGCCCCAGTGTGCTGCTGCATGTAGAGGAGTCCAGCCATCATAGTCTTTAATATTTACATCATACCCTGTTTGGATTAAAAGCCTGCACAATGAACGAGTGGGTTGTGTGAGAGAGAGGGGAAACAAAAACAGATTGTTAGAATTTGCAAATCTTTCCTTTTTTTCCTTTGTTTTCCTGGATTTGATTGTGTAAACTAATCTTTCAAGGTGCTGACAGTGTCCAGGCTTTTAGAAATGCGTCAGCATTTTAACCCCAGGTCAGATTGATCAGATACAGTCTCACAGTCCATCCCAAAAAACCACATAAACACATCATTTAAAAATCTTGGGTCATCCATTAGTGAGAGCAGAATGAGATTGGCAAATTTTAAAACTTATTTGTCAGCCAATAAATGTGTCATGATGGGGAAAACATCTAGATCCATGTCTTGTATATTGTAGTCAGGCTAAACATCAGAGATCTTAGAGCTATCTACGGCAGTGGATTGCGCTGGCTGACATCCCAGACCAGATTGACAGGTGGCTGCAGTTCCTTTCCTAGGCCAGTGTGGCTGTATTAAACAGCCCACAGAGACAATGTCGGAACAACGCACTGACAAGATGCAGAGACAAAGATATGTTTGGCATTAGCAAAGAAAACAGCTAATGCTAGGCCTCACCATGGTCTTGACTATAAATAGTATTTATGTAATGTACCAAACAGGAAAAGCTTTACGTAACAAGCAATTGGTCATTACATTTTTATTTTTGTCCCAACAGAGAAAGGCATCACGTTCTGTCTTAGTCTTCTACCTGTGAGAACAAGACCACAGCTTACTTTAAAACCTCGACGTATCCTTTCGCAGCAGCTACATGAAGTGCCGTTCCTCCAGACTTTGTGTGCCGGCTGTCCTGGATCTGGCCGCTGTTGAGCCACTGCCTGGCGTCCCTCAGCATGACCCGTTCCTCCTCCTTACGGGCTGCCTCGATGTCCACCCCTAGTTAGTGACAGAGGAGAGGCATTGCAGGATTACCTGCTGCTTAGGAACAAGCTGCTGGCTTCAACACTGAACACAAAATATGGAGGAACGAGACACTCCATATCCAAGGTAATTCCAAAGAGTTCCACTCACATCTAGATTAGATAAAATACATACGTGAATGTTTGGAATACATTACAGTAGTGGGTGACTACAGATCACAGAGAAAACAGAAAACATTTCAATACACAAATCTGTGCATATTTTAACTGCTACAATAATGAAACAATAATGATAGCTATGAAGTTACACAAGATTGAACCCCTGTGCTTGTATTGATGAAATCCATTGAGGTTCTACAGAGGAAACAGACATGACATTGTTCTGGCAACCTCTCGAAACACTAGAAGGCACTTCTTCTGCTTTAGCAAACACTTTTAATACCCATATTCTGTCAAAAACACAGGCTCCAATCAGTTAAGTGTGTCAATGTGACTCAGCTATAAGCTGCATGCAGCAGAGAAAACAGGCCCCTATTGTCTTCCTGACGCCTGGTTCAAACACTAGACAATCTGAAATGCACAGCTGCATGCGTCACTGACTCGTCTACTGAGTGTTAACTGTGTTGAACTACATAAACAGTGATCCAAGAAGTGCTTTGGGATAGGAGTCAACACTTCAGCTGATCTGATAGGTTTTTGTTCTACTGATTTCCTGACACTAGATATCTTTAAGATTGCCTCAAACTTTTAAACCAACAAAAGAGCAAAACCGTGTCTACAAATTTGGCTCGGGCAGGCCAAGGAAAAGTCTAACTTTACACGGAGGGTTAGCCATTGCCAGCAGGAGAGGAGCACAAGGAGATCTGTTATCAAGAAAAGGACACTTATTTCTAAAACCGGAACACGGCACATCTGCCTCTGGTGGAATGCAGGCTTAACTGACTTTCATTTACGCCTCCATTCCACCAGGGGCATGGTTGTGTTCCGTCACCACACCACGAGCGTCTCAGAAGCTCAATGTGTTGCCTGACCAACTCACGGAGATCATTTCATTTACATTTTTCTTGGATATTTGTGCTCAATCATAAAAGTATGGGCTACATAGTTAACTGCTCGGCCTGTGCAACGACCTGCGGCTCCGCCCTCGACCTAGAGCGTTGGCGCTGCCGGAACGCAGCGCACATACACCGTTGCTTAGTGGAGCTAAAGGGTAAGACACCAGCTGGACCCTTGTTTTGCTCTTTAAAAGTTCTAATAATTGGCCTACAAGTCTTAAATATCAGTGACAATCCAAACACACAAACACAGACTTAAATTGAGCAGGGCAACAGTAATATTCAGACTTGTTTAAAACTGGATGTGTCGCTCATTAGTGGGCCGAAGGCTGAGAAAGTGAAACCACATGAGAGGAAGATGACTCAGTGTATGAGTTTGAGTGTATGAGACGTTAACAAAACTGCATTATAGGAAATTTCATTTTCAAATGTGATCCAGCTTTGTTTGATGTTAAAATTTATAGTGGCGTATTCCTTCATCACCTGGACGTGTTACATTTTAAAACACACATTTTTTTTAAATATTTAGTTTTTACAATTAAAAAGGTGGGACACCCACAGAAATGCTAGAATTCAAACTTCAGTTGGGAATTGGATGGAGTTTCTTACAAGAGAAAACACAGTGTACGTATTCTATAGATATTAACCTAAACGTCCTTAGGCCAGTTCAGTTAATGTAGGCAATGGGAGCTGGCCAGGTAGGCCAAAGTCCTGTGATCTCTTGGGAAGTAGCCTACAC
The DNA here is from genome assembly GCF_013103735.1 of Etheostoma cragini. Classification (NCBI taxonomy): domain Eukaryota; kingdom Metazoa; phylum Chordata; class Actinopteri; order Perciformes; family Percidae; genus Etheostoma; species Etheostoma cragini. The sequence goes on from NC_048429.1 coordinate 4,299,276, forward strand.
TCGGTCTATAAAAAGCAGGGAGCCTAATGGCCTCTAAGTAGGACTACAGAACAAGAGCTGAGTGGGAGAGTTGGCAGAGGTTCAAAGTTGAGTTTTTACAAGAGTGCAGCACATCTTCCACATGAGAAGATAACGAGACAATCCAGTAGACCAAAAAAGGACTTGTCTCTCCTTTCACCTCGCTAACAATATACCTACAGTATGTTTGGTAAAGTTAAAACGAAATGTGTACAGAAAAATACCCCAAAGCAAGCACCAGGATTCTCTGAGGGAAGTATGTGTACTGGTTTTTCAGAAAGTCCCCCCAAAAGGGGGCCAAAAAAAGTATTCTATTGAGCTGAAAGGAAACTACTTAATCACCCGTGTCCTCTCAGCACCAGGGACAGAGCGTGATATAGAAACATTTGTGAGATTGTCCACCTTTAGTGCAATACAAGGACACGCAGCAGCCCTCATGAGGCAGCTGATGGAGGGGAGGGGGGTTGGAGGGTGACAGGGCTGTCCACTCACTTGAACCAATCAGGGTCAGAGAGGGAATGTAGAGGCAGTTCCCGCCAAGAGGAAACCATGGCCACTTGCTGACAAGTTTAACCCCATGACTGCTATCTCCGTGATAGGAGAAAACCAAATTACAATCATACAGAAGCGTTACACAACAGCTAGTTGCATAATGCTGCCTGCTTCACACAACACAGAGAACTGAACTGTGGATTGTCTGCAGCTGCCCTGAGGCAAGGATTGTTGCAAATTCACTCTTCAGTGGAAAGTTTTTTTTAGAGCATAGTAAATGAAGATGCACATTTGTTTTTTTTAGTGGAGGATCTTTGAGGAGGCAGCGTGAGGATGCTCTGAACAAGGCAGCACATCCGTCAGGCATTGGCAAATAAAAGCTGACAGCTGCCACTTGCCAGCACGCTTGAGGCTCGGATGGGTGCATGTCTCACTGCAGTTATATAACACGGGCTAAGAGCGCAACATGTAAACAGCCCTGGGTGTAATTATCACTGGAAGCCATGTGCTTTGAAACACTTGGACCTTGACTCAAAGAACGGAAGCGTACGGAAGCTTACAGCCTTTTTCCTCAGGATGCTTTTTTAAAATCTAGCAAGAGCGTGTGCAGTATTTTCCACGGGTGATCTGTAGATATGTATGCTGATGACATGGCAAAAAGGTCCCGCCCACAAAAGCATGGTCAAGGAGACTGGATCTGTGTTTCATGACGAGTTGGGTGGGTTGCCGACATTGCAGCAAACATTCACAACAAAAAGTCCACAGCCCTAAAGTCCATAAAGGCATCGTGTTTCAGAGCAGGGGTGCTGACAAGTTCACAGAAGGAGCGGTGAGCCTCCATCGCCCTAAAAAAAGCCGACAAAGCTGGTCGTGGCGCACCGTCACGGATGAAATGCTAGAAGAGGCAATCCCTCCCGCACCAAGCGACCACGCCTTACCAGCCAAGCTGAATAACTTGGACAGACTGCATGGACTGCTACCCATTGAGAAGAGTAAAGATTTTCGGTTTATTATGAAACTGAGGGGGGGGGGGGGGGGGGCCTTAATGGTCAAAATCTTCACTTAAACTCAAGATTTTCTGATTGCTGGATAGCCTATGTGAGAAAAAAGGCATGACTATTCATATATTGAACAAGTTTATACACATTTTTAATGGGGCTTACATGATTGGCTTCCTGTGCGAGACTTGCATTTCAGAGCTTACTGTAAACAATTAATGACAGAGGTTATAATGTTGTATTTCTCTTTGCATGCAAACACGTGCTGTAAATTTTTTTGAATATAACGCTTCATTATAAAAAACAATAAAAATAAAAGGGCAAATTGTGCCACAGAGAAGGGCAAGCCAGCAAATCTTTATTAGGAAGCTGAGGAGCACCCCTATGGCCCGGGGCCAGTTAACACGTCTTTGCTGGTGCCTCTCACCATAGGGGAGGGCCTTTCATCATCTCAAGAATGCCCTGGCCTAAAATAGAAAGACTCGACTTTTCAGTTTTGAATCATCACATGAGTGCTCACAACACAGCTGGATCACTTTTGTATATTATGTAATTTCTAAAGCAAGAGAGTGAAAAACAGCAGATGACTGACACTGAATGAGAACCCTGATTCTATTTGACAACATACTCTTGCATATCTGAACTACACATAGGGACCCTACCGCACATCAGGACTGTTTCTCAATATGATTAAGCTTGATTTAGACCTGCACGATTATTCGTTATAAAATCGTGATCTTGATTCACCCTGTTCACAATTTTAATTTTTTTTATGACTTTGATTCTCATTTCATTTAATGAGCCAACTGCATCACAAACGCTATTACTTTCATCTCTGAGTTTTAAACGGACTGTATAAAAAATTGTTTTTAAAGCGCTCCAGAGAGCTGCAATGCTCTCCCTTCTCTTTTTGAAGACAAGCCTCTATGTGTACAGGCTTGTGGTGATGCGCAATGTGCTATAGTTGCCAAGAAAGTCGTGATATCAATTCTAAGCTAAAAATATCGGGATTCATATTTTTCCTCCAACCGTGTAGGCCTAGCTTGATTACGTAGTAATAATAGAAACTTATTCTAATTCTTTTTATTATTGGCTAATCATCTTGGCTAAGTGCATTTACAGCAACGTCTATTGAGCACTGTAAATAACCCACTAAATAAAGCAGAATGCACATGGGATCATATCTTTCCCAAATGCCTCCACCTAATACATAACCTTCTGAACTACAGCATACAACTAGGAGTTAACTGCACATGAGACACTTTTTTACATTTTTATAAAGGTGTTTTTGCATTGGGAGAGAAGAATGACACAGTAGTCCAAAATGGACCAGGCGTTAGGAGTCCAAGATGTCTTTAATACTGTACCTTGTCTGTTGATCTCATTCTGCAGGAGCTCCTCCATTGCTTCCTCTTCAGCGATGTCCAGAGGTGTCTCACCCTCACTGTTCACAACACCTACACTGGCACCCTGGCTGATGAGATACCTGCAACAACAATACACAACACAAACACACACACACACACACACACACACACACGCACGCATTTTGGGTTGAGCTAAGGAGGTTATTTATATAAACATCCTACTAAGTTTTTCCAAAGCAGTGTTATTCTGGGTAAACTCTAGCCTCTGAAGGGGTGAAAGGGAAAGTAGGTAGAGGCCAACTGTCACTTCTGTGAACTGATGTGGAAACAGTTGAAGGACAGGAGCTGTGTAATTTTTTGGGTTCAGTGCCAGAAATGGTTGACAATACAGTCTGCGTTTCCCGTTTTGCCCGTCACAACATTGTAACACATCAAGGCCAAATTACATACATTCAAAAATTACACTGATTACATAAATGAAGTAAATTCATCTGTTGCAATATCGCGTTGCTGTTTATTCATTGCTGCTACAAATCCCCTATGAATACATGAATATTGTGAATATTCTTCAAATACAAATACTGAGAGGGAAAAATTACCCACATTGAGAAGAAAGACTATGGAGTCTGTCTATGGAGATAAGGACATGATCCTAAGGCACAAGTCTTACTGGCGTTTAACAAACACTGACGTTACGCCACACACTATATGACTAAGATAAATAACCATCGAAGTAAGATGCTAATAAAACCTAGGTCACCCAGTGTTTTAAGTTGCAAAGGGTCAGGCTGTGCAAACAGAGTAAACATGAGACACCGGAATGATTAAGAAAAAGAGGAGTCTAAAGAAGAAGTGGCCCAAATCCAGACAGGTGTGTGGAATATGGATGACTCTCTAAGTTTTACACTACACTACCGTCCAGTTAGTCTTATAGTACATAAGATGCCTGGCATCGCCAGAAAAATCTGCAGGTCCTATTGGTCTGGAAGCGCTCAGTTCATTTGTCGATTTCCAGGGGGAGTTATTAACGGGTGCAGACCAAAACGCCTGTGGACACAATTGAATGAATCTACAACTGATCAGAGCAACAAAAAGCAGTAGCTCTGAGCAACAGATGCGAGATGAGGCGATGCTTGCCCTGTTCGAAGCATGATTCAGCACAGAGTTTCGTGAGCCGGGTGCCTTGCGCTGGACGCATCATGCCATTTTTGTTTGGTAACTGCGTTCGATAAGCATAACACTCCTCGTCAGTAATCACCTTAAACCTGCCCCTTGGTAGATAAACGGTTGGGATTGGTTCGCCCAGCACCTGGCCAGCTGGAACTCTGTCTGAAAGTGAGGGGGAGCCAGACATATCAGCCAGAGAAAATTAAACATGAGCTTGCAGATTCATCTGGAAGACTTGAGCATCAACTAGGTGGTCCTCAAACGAGACATAAGGTATTAAGTGGAGCCAACTTCTGCAAGAGGTTGTACCCCTATAACAAAAAGAGACAGTTTCGTGGAAATCCCTTTACAGACCGGAAGTTAATCCATAAAACTTTACTAACATTAGCAACAACCAAAATATGCATTTAACATTGTATCAAGGCTACTTGGTGATTTAACCATTTATAGATCTTTGACTCCCCCCAGCAGAGATTCAAGACCTTTCTACCCAGTCAACATCGTGACTTCAGCTGCTTTCCATTAAAGCTGCAGTAAGACTCAGGCCCTTCTCATTAGGACAACACACCACTTGAGAAGGGCTCAGTGCTTATGACTTCCCCCTAAATGGCAACTGACTGACTGCAGTTAGTTTCAAAGTTTTATATCTTCTTCAATGGACTTTCTATTCTGCCTATTTTGGGTCAGCTTTACTAGGTTTTTGGCTTTGTGGTCTGGAGTCCCACTGTGGGATTCTTAACCAACCCTGCCATTAGATGGCTGTGGTGACACAGGCTTATACAGTCATGCTTTGGAGTTCCTGTCACTGTGAATGAGGATGCCGGGATTAAAATGGGCCTACTGAAAGCTAACCACCCACTTCCGGTTAAGTTGTTTCTCTCTATGACATGATGTCTCCATTAGTCACGCATATAAGGCCAACCACTTGACCTTTTCACTCATTGTGTGACAACAAAAACACTTCTGTAATACTAGCCCAGTGCTGTGTCCATGAGGCCTACTGGACACAGACTTGCTGGGTCTAATAAGTTATAAGAAATATCTCAATATTGTGTGGACATTTAAGCCACACATTTATTTTCCTACATCCAGTTGCACTTGTCACCTTAAAAAAAAAAAAAAAAAAACATCAATAGTGTGGATATATTTGTAGCCAGGTTCCTGTAATGGAACACAGAAGTAAAGCAGGTCACAGCACACTCCCAATGTGCTGAACAATGAGTACAACTGAGCTCCTTCAGCCCCCTTTAGCCTGTTTGAATATCCTCTGATAACATCTCTGTGTTGTGTTCTGTGCCCTAGGAGCAGTCTGCTTACCTGAAAAGGACTGGGGGCAAGAAAATACTATGTGCGATTCTAGAGCTCAATTCTAGATAGTGGCTTGATCTCTCCATATTTGATTACATCACTCTAACAATGTGTGTCTGCGCTATCAGATGGGCTGTGGCTTCTACCAAAAATGTGGCGAGAACTGTGTGCTACTGAAAGTGATGGTTTTTGATCTGTTGATTCTGGCATGCAAGCTGAATTGACCATGGGCATTTATACAGCAAACTAGTTTCAATTGGCAGTTGTTGAGAATGTTAACGACAAAAGGCGAAAGAAGTTAAGAGTGCCGCAGTGCAAACTTTAAATTATCCGGACCAAAATCCAATTTTGTTGAGCTTGAAAAAAAAAAGAAAAAGAAAAAAAGGATTATAGCACAGCACTAGGCCATAACGAATACACAATCTTGCCAGCACCATTGTAATAAAAGACAGAGGTAACTAATAGGGGCTCAGAGACGTGACCAGACCGTGGAGCCTAGCCACGTCAAGCCCGATATCACTTTGAGCTTGACAATCCAAAGAAATTGTAGACCAGCTAACGAGGAGTGCTGCAGTTGCAAGAAAATAAAGTTCTTTGAATGAGCAAGATACAAAACAGGATGTAAGGATGAGTTAGCAAGAAGAAAAAAAATCAAACCTGATGAAAAAGATACTGGTGCTTCTTGAAAACTGAATAAACAGGCCTATCAATACTTACTCTGCTATGTCTAGGTATCCACAGGAGGCTGCAGCATGGAGGGGGATCCAGCCCTCATTGTCAGGCTGGTTGATGCTGGCTCCATGCTCCACCAGGAAAGTCACCATGTCAACATTGTCATCTATACATGCCTGAGAGAAAGAGAGACAAGCCACTGTAAGAAACAAGAAACGAGATATGCAGTGTGTGCACATGCATTTGAGCTCATGTCAGTGGGGTGCATGGAATTGATATGCTGCTGCTTTATGCAAAAAGTAAGAGAGTTCCCCACTTTCAATAACTGCTTTTACCTGAGCACATTAGCCAAATAATTTAACTGTGATAAATCAAACAAACGTTTTTACCTGTGTTAAATCAACAACTGAAACAACCACAAACGCACACAGTGCATGTTCTTTTTCTTACACTGAGCAGCTGGTAAATCAGCAGCCCCGCTTTTACCTGGTGTTAAAATCCGATCTGAGTGATCTGAGTGATCTGATCACAAGTGGACAGCGTTAAGTACAGGTAGGAATGCAACCAGGACATATTGATCACATGACACAATAACCCTATTTTTAATTTCATAAAAAGGTCCCAGAATTCACAACTATGTAGGAAATTACAGACATTCCTGTTCTTACATTGCAACAGCTGCTGTTGCCATTTAGTAATCTCGCGCTGCGGAGGAAGGTCTGGCTAGTCCATACAGCATTCCATAATAGTAACTTGTTTTGGTGGATGTGTGTGTTCAAAGGTCGTTTTAGTCGTGCAACAAAAAATTCAGATTGGACAGATAGTCTAGCTAGCTGTCTGGATTTACCCTGCAGGGATCTGAGGAGCAGGTAACCATAGTCAGAAATACACCAGGGTTTCAAAAGCAAACGCAAGGCAAGTGGAAGGTAATAGACATCCGGCCTAAATGAAAGACATCCGTCGAAATTTCCAGTGGCACCTGAACAATCCTGGAAGTACAGCGGCATGGATATAGACTAGCAGTATCTTAACCCGGCTTTTATAAGCAAACATGAAATTTGAAATAAAGCAGATATAGAAACTAAACTTCAAACCACAGAGACTCAATTTGAAGCTAACTTACAAACTTACAGAGCTGAAAACAGAGACTCTCCTTCACAGGTCCCAGCGTCGATCAGTAGACATGTACTTATGTCGGCAGAATGTATGCAGCTCTATATCATTAAAATCAATTCATTGAACGTTTACATAAATTAAATATGTGAGCTTAACAACTGAAATGTGTGTACAAAAACAAGCACACACACAGTATTTGCAACGGAAAGGGTGTAAGCTACACGTTCGTTTGCATGTAGAGTGCAGAGGTGAGATCCAAACACAAGTGGGCACTCACTAAGGACATGTACTTAGAGGTGTCCACTTGTTATCGGATCACTCAGAACAGATATTAATACCAGGTGAAAACAGCCTTACTCATTAAAATCCAAATCTATGGTTGCGCAAATTAAAACCGCTTTACCTGCCATCACTTTTCCCCCCCGTTTTTTTTTTTTTTTTAATCAATCCTAATTATTAGGAAATGTGTTATTTTCTGGTGCTAGGGACAAGGTAAACATGTGCCAAATGTACCTAATTCCAGGGCATACACTCAAAGTGAAGTCAAGACACTGGGTTGTGAACTAAACTTTCCAAATTGACACAGCCGAGACTGTCACCACAGGAGATCAGAAGCACAGACAACAAAGTGGGTGCTTAGCATGCACCAATTTAATTTTCTACACATCAACAATGTTGTTTAACAACCCCTAGTACAGTAAACCAAACCATATATGACTGATGACACAGTGGGAAAAACAGTGATCCCCACAAAATAGCAGCTGCAAGTAGGGGCTAATTTAAGATTGTCTGATGGATGAGGTGGGAGATGTTGGTGGTTTTACCTTTATTATGAAACAGAATTTGCACCAGGGTGAACAACTTTGCAGAGTTCTGTCACTTGAACCCCTGAGTTTTAGTTTAAAACTATTACAGCCATTTCAATAAAATGAAGGGTTTTATTTGGGCTCGAGTCCATACATCCAGTTAATGGGTACGGGCACGGAGAACTGAAAGCTAGTTAGCTAGCTAGCTCCATTATAAAGATAGGGAGCGGAGGAGACTGAGTCTGATAAATGATGTTGGGTGGGAGCTTTCACAGCAGAGTAGCCGTGTTGTTTCAATGGTTTTAGAAGTACAGTTAATCCCACGGCAAGACCACCAGCCGCATGCTACTACTACTACTACTACTACTACTACTACCACCACCACTACTAGCGGAACGATAGCCTCTCTGAGCAAGTGCAATGTTGACAATGTCATACATGCAACTTCATGAGGGGCTGGGGGCAGCTCCTCCGCGTGCGCTGTAAAAAAATAAAATAAACCGTTGTGTGTGTGTGTGTGTGTGTGTGTGTGTGTGCACGCCAACCCTAACACCCAGTGGGACTGCGACAAAGAGTTGAGACAAACTCAATTTTTTGGAGAAACGCAACCCCACGTCACACTGCGGTGGCCATACGTGTAACTGGCGGATAGACTTGCCGGTGTGTTTTGAGGCGGTGTGAGAGTCCTGTACATTGAACAGGAAACGTCACTGCCTCCATCACTGCCACAAGAACGTTTTAAAACACGAAACAAAAGCACTGAACTGCACATGAGTTTGTGTAACAGCTGAATGTTTGCAACAACAAAGCAGTGTCGATCTGTCGGTTTTCTTTCTCTCCGGCCCGGGTTTGAATCCGACCTGCGACCCTTTGCTGTGTGTCATCCCCTCATCTCTCTCCCCCGTTCATGTTTATCCACTGTCACTATAATAAAAAAAAGAAAAGCCCCCCCCCCCAAAAAAACCTTTTTAAAAAAAAAGAAGAAAGAAAAGAGTTACTCATAATTTCACGCTTTGGTCATGATCAAGTAAACCTTTTTAAAGAGCTAGACCTTGTTGAATGGATAAATGTGCATTGCATTTAATTACACACAAAAGGACTTTAAGTTTCATATCTTAAGTTTGTATTTTTATACATTGCATTTATCAGAACTTTAATATATTTTTATGTTCCTCTGTTTTGCTGTGACACCAAATTATCATATTATTTTAGTGAAAACTCATTAATAACTAATGTTCAGGAAATCTGTTTTGTGACGTGTTTCTGGATTTATTTTTTAAATATATATCGGCCAACATATCGGCATATCGGATATTTAAATAATCAAACATTCGTATCGATATTGGGATTAAAAATCCTTCGTCAGTCAGACTCTGATTAGGACAAAAACCTATGCCGCCGGATCCTGACATGCACCTCCCAAAAAACTGTAACGACACGCCGAACCGACGCATGTCGCTCGGTCGTGGCTTTGTAGCGTTGCATTTTCCCCCTCCCATTTCCTGGTTCTCCTTCTCCATCAACAACAGGAAATCAAGGAGTTAACTTTGCCTGCTACAGATTTACCACTATGGTCAGAAAGCCAAGGGGAGACACTTTGGTTTTCTCACTATAACTCTAGAGTTGCTACTCGCCATTACTCTCTTGTGTCTCCCTTGTTTAATCACACTCCCCACACACAATGACACGTGAGCTCAATGCTTGCACAAGCGCACAAGTATAAACATCAGGCCACTTAGGTAGGCTACGGCGAAAGCTCTGTGTGGAGGCTGCTCAGAACCATAAAACAGCCTTTAGATGTTACCTGAAATCAAAGACACATAACAAGGACTTGCAGAGCAGCGGTCAGAAACAAAGTCCACAGGTGGAAAAAAACAGCTAATCTTTCTTCTCCGCTATCTCTGCAGCTGTCCAACAGGCTAAGCAAAACGGTCAACAGGTATGAACTGATCTGTGGAATCGCACATTCAGTTTGACAGCTGTTGTAGTAAATAACCAGTAGAGATAAACACTTGAAATGTACAACAATTACCCTGTAGCAATATCAACCTCCCCTTACCCATCTGTGAACACCGTGCCTGGACGGTCTTGCTCTCGCTTCTGGGGTTGCTATGACAACAACAGCGTTGCCAAGGGAAACAGATACACATGAACACACAGCGGCCTCACGTTTAGGGCACACGACTATCTGGCTGGAATCCTTGTCCAAATTTGGGCCGTTTACAGCACCGTACATGGCCAGAGCTAAAGAGGCCTCACTGAGCTTATCTGACCGTGTGTGTGATATGGTTAAGTTGTGTGTGGGAGCTCAGGCACACAATTCCTCCAGGTGCAGATGGACTTGTTAACAGAGAGGGTTCATCGAACTTTGTTACAGGGTAGGGTACACAAAAACGCAAGATATTACTTTGACAGGGCTGCAGTCTGCAGCTCTCATCATCACTAGTGAAATGTCACCCACAAGGGTTTGTTAGTTGAACATCACCATCACGTGCAAATGATGCCTATCCTGTACCAACACATGGCAACTTGTGGTTCCCATCCAAGTCCACAATTTGGTAACGTCAGCTAAGTCAGGCCTGAAGTTCAAATTATTCAAGTATTGAGAAAGCCCCAGAGTTCTAACAAACCGATTGACTGTGTTGAATTGGCAACCAAGGCAGTAAGTGAAAGTCAGCAGTAGGATTGGCTGTTTAACCATCGGAATTAGGGACTCTTTCAGAACGGCCTCTTTGAATTTTTCTCCTCTGCCTTTGGTTTTCTCATTCGACAAGTGAAAGAACACAGATGACGACATGCGTGCAAAGCAAAACAAAGTTACAATTTATTTAGATCAGACACACGTACTTTCTTATTACTTACTATTAAATTGTAGGCTTGTCTATACCCCACATTCTCTTAGCGCAGTTTGGTTTTTTGGATCATAAATACAGAATATTGACCTGTCATTTATTTTGTGCAGATGCAGAAAGAATGTGCATGTTGGCTGTCAGACGGACCGTCTGATACCGCTGTGTTCAAGTACAACTTTTAACAAGTACGACTTTTAACACAAATGATGTAAGGCAAAATTTAGCATTTAGTCATTCAGCATGGAGTTAGAGTATCAGGTACCTTGTACATGTATACTGCGCTCTTTCCTTTTTGACCGCTGGCATGGGACAGAAAAAAAAATGAAAAATGCCCTCCATGCCCTTATCTAAATCCTCCCCACACTTATCTCTTCAAAGACTTCTCCTTCTCCAAGAATGGAAAAAAGCCCCTTAAGGCGAACGCAGTGCTGGCTGTGACCTCCCTCTTCATTGCGTCACATTACTGCAGTGGCTCCTCCCAGCAGCTATTGGAGGCTAACAAAAGGTAATCCCGTAATGGCTGTAATTGTGTGTAGCTGACAGGTGCCAGAGTGACAGACTGCATCAAGAGTATGCACAGTGTGGTGGCCAGAGGGAAAGGATAGAGAAGAAGAGAGTTAAGAGAAAGTGTTGTGGCATTCTTATTTCCAGAGCATGGTGGTGTCCTCAAAAATGTCCTGCTGATGGTGGGATAGGACACTCTGGCAAAACTTAACTTCCATGGTTCATAAACATCTACAAAGACAAGGCGTATCATATCATACAGCAGGCAGAATGGGTGAGTAAGAAAGAGTAGAGGAGGGGGATCTGAGACTGTTCATTAGCGTAATTGAAGGTATATTAAGAAAGATTATGAGCTGAGTCCTGTCTCACACATCACAATCAGCCCTGGAATGACAAAGGACCTGTGCTGTGCTCATAGTTAAACATTCAGACATGTTATGACTCACTCTCAAGCAGACATGTTGCCATTTAAACCTGTTTAGCCAGTGTGTGAGAGGAGGAGAAGAGAGGAGGCCTTGTAAAGCATGAAGGCAATATTACGGAAGGCACTACACGGTTTATATATATAAAAAAAAAAAGTGACAAGTGATCAAACCTAAGTTTAAAAAAAAAAGTTTTCATCACAACTGCACAATACCCTAAACGCATGCTAAACTACAATCCAAAAGTGATACAGATACAACAGATGTAACACTGTACCGCAGCTAAATGTATACTAAACCTTGTCTTGTCTCCGATGCGAAAATAGTGGCCGATACCCGATATTAATATTTATAAAGGATACGAGTGTGTCCTAAATTCACCCAATAAATAAGACAACCCTGAGTATTGTCAATAAACATCTAATTCACTTGATACCAAGTCCCTGTATTCTGTTGTACAACAGTTTAAAACTTTAAAAGTACAGTAGCAGTATAGTAGCCTTAAATGGCCAAAGCCAAAAGTATTGAAAAGGTTAAATGTGAAATGGAGCCAGAACAAACTGGACTGAACAGACATTGGCTTTTGCAGTCTTCTGAACTGTAAGTACAGTAACTAATTACAGTAACTGCCAAGTACTTTAGGCCTAACCCTTGGCCTTCCTGAGCTTTGGAAGCAGACGAATGTTGTGCTTAACAAACAGGAGCATTTCTGTTCTTCCTCTTTTTACTGACGACATTTGAAGCAGCGGAGAAGAGATGTTCACTATCCATCCTTGTACATGGAGCGGACAGAAAACAAACGAGCCAGCAAAATGGAGCCCATGCAGCGCGAGGCTACAGCTAGCCGTCTGTAACACTATTTTACTGTAAAAGGAACAAACAGAATTAAGTCTGTTTCCATGTAGGTACATAGTCACTAATATGGTCAGAAACCCTACAGTGTTCAATTACCTATTTTGAGTAGACTTCCATTTTTGCCACAAAGACATGAACGGCTGATTCTTAATTTCCATTGTGAGGATACATTCACTGTATTGCAGGATTGATGATGATCCAACGGTCTGCTCCACACGCGTCCATGTATGATATAGTAGACCGGACAAAGCCAAGGTTGCTGTGTTAATAGAGGAAGAAATATTGAATTTCTAAACGCTATGTAGCCAGAGCACATTATACATCACTTCATGTATCCTGTCAGTTTGCCAGACGGGGCTACAGGAGGAGTCCTTGCCTCGCTTTCTGATAAAAGTGCCTCTCTAATCGAAACTGAGGCTTCTGGGAAATTGACGTAACAGCGAGGGTGGAATCAAATACTAACTTAATCAATTGACACAGGATTCACAATTTGATCGGCTGACAGAGTCAAATGTTCAGATAAACTGTTTATCCATTAGGCTTTGTGGGATCTGGTTTGCCCTGGAGCAAGAAAAGATTACTTATCTCGAATTAATAAAATGAATCGACGTTGAATCATGGTCAATGGGAGTCAAAGGTCCAATCTGATGAAAACCCGCAATCTACAGAAATTAAGCATCATTGAAACATTTTCCTTGAGGGATGTAAGAGAAATGTTTATATATAATGTCCTGCCGAGCCTAGCAGAGAGAAAAAACTGGTCATGTTTAACAGTGTTATAAAAGCGGAAACATAATACCACGGCCTATCTAAAAGTTTATACTGTGCAATGCAGCATCTACTGTGCTGCTTCAACAGAGCCCATTTGATACTTGAGGTTGCGACAGAGCACTTAGCATCTTATTTCATAATACAGGACTGCTCCTAGCATGTTCTTTTCCAAGTCCTCCAAACATAAATGTCTAAATCACGAAATGTGTCGTCTGTGTTTATGAGCTGGTGTATCCTGATGGGAGGACATTAAAATAAACACTAGCCAGACGTCACTGGACGGTCAGCCTCTTGTTCGTCAGGACAGAACTGACCTACAGTGGCACTTTATGAAAGAGCAAGATAGAGAAACCTGTCCCTAGCCAGCCAGAGTTAATGTGAAGCAAGCTATATGAAAACTGATTATGTAAATGTGTTCATGTTGCCTTATCAAATTATAAACAAGGTTTAAGTTGTGTATAGCTGCATTTGGTCCAAAAAAAAAATCCTAAAACAGAAAAGTAAATAAAAACAGAGCAATGTACGGATCTCTCACTTCACACCCTCGTCAATTAACTCCACCCGCATGGGGCTGATTATAGGCACTATCAAGAGATTATTTTAATAAACCTGCCAAGCCAGTGGGGATAAATATGGAGAGGATTAGGCCAGATACAATACAGTGTCCATCCATTTGCACTAGTCTAATCCTGAAATAATATGAAGGAATTCAAGCCCTAGTCCCCTACTCGCGCCGCAAAAGAAGATGGGCTAAGCCACTCCCGGAGCGGGCACAAAAATGCACCCATGACGTGCACCTAAGAAAGGAGGCCGGTCTGTTGCCACGACAACAAAGCCAAAAAGAGAACATGGGTTCAGGCCCTGTCAGGCTTTTGTGAGAAAACATAAATTAATAGAGAAAAGACTTCATTTTAAAGCACACACACACACACACACACACACACACACACACACACACAGGTTGCTCGGATAGCCCCTGAAGGCAGTGTAAAAAGCAAACCACTGTGAGACAACACATTTAAAAAAAAAAAGTAATGTTGAAAGGAGCATCTTGAGGTGCCATCTTGCTTTTCTTTTTAAATCTCTTACAGGCATGACTTTTAAATGTAAGATGTAAGATTAGCATGCCCTTTTGTGGCTTCTTTAAAAAACTACTTTTGCATTAACAGTTTTTATTTATTAGCATCCAGAAATATCTAGAAAAAGTCAGTTACTTAGCCTACAAGATGCAACGACACAGCCACACCAGTTTACCTAGCTACAACGCTGTGGCAAGCTCATCAAACTATAAAAATGCTTTCAGTTTCCATCACACCGATGGAGGTTATGAGCTTAATTCTATATCAACAGGAACTGAAGTGGCTCAATCAATTAGAACAGAAGACAATTATAACATTTTGAAAATGTGCACCTCATGCTTTACTTCAAATAGACTGCAAAATCCGGCACCCCAGACAATAAATTAAAAAAAAGGCACAATCGTCTTCATGCTATACTGAAGGGGTATAGCTTCTGTGTGTGTATAAAAAGGGAAGGTTTATTATCCTGTGGGCCATTGTGGCGAGAGCTCCGAGCTTAAATTTAGCACTATGCCATATCAAGGAGCCACTTGAGGACCCTTCCCCTCCTTGACTTCCTTTAGTAGCACCCTCAGATGGCCAAATCAAGCACCCTGCACGTTTTTCTGCTGAGAGTGGCAGAGAACTCAGTGGCACAGGCAGCCAGCTGAGCCCATTGTGCTGCATTCAATGACACATGGCACATAGCCACGATAACACCCCTGGCTGACAATAGTGTGCCCGTGAGGCAAGGAATGTCATGAGAACCATCAAGGGTGTCTCAAATCAATCTAGACTACTTTATGTAAATAGGCCATATTAAAAAAATATCCCAAAAATAATGAACCCATCAAATCAAACACTTGTGACTCTTGCACCAAAGTGGCCACATCTCCAAAGTATTTCATATGAAGCTTTTGGTAGGATTTACCATTGAAGGTAGGATTTAGCAATTATGCTGCTCTCTACTTTATTCAGTCATACATTTACACATAGGGATCATTGTCCGACTGACTGACATGCACCTAGCACTATGAAGTCTTCAGACACACAAAAACCAACTCACAGCATTATTGTAAACTATTGCAAGTCTGTGCTTAGAGCATTGTGTAGCTGTATTATAGAAAAGGAGTGTACAGGGACATTAAGTAAGCCATCTCAACAGACATATCTTTACATGACTTTATGCATGGTTGTTAATGCAAGAGTTAAGCCCTGAGTATACATTTTACCAACACTTTTACCCTCTTTTCCCAGATGGTTGGAGTCTAGCGCTGAACATAGTTTAGGTTTGGGCTTTATTTGCCAATGGTGGTGAATGGAATTTTGTTTGTTGTGCTCAATCATTGAATACGGTCATTCTCAACTCAACAGAGACATGACTTTTTGGAAACAATGTCCAGATTCCTAAAGATAATCCACAGGCCTCACTGTCAACAGTTTTCATAAGTACAACTGAACTTTCTACTGAATAAATAGTCCCAATGAAAAGTCCCCACAAAGACCTCTAGTTAATAATGCTACAGTCACTAAATGTGAAACTACAACAGCAACACACCAACAGATTAATCACAGGGATGGGTGAACAGCTGTTTAAACCCCCATAACAGCAAAAGGCTTAAGTCACTTTGATTGTGATCAGGACTTTGGCTGGGATCAAAGCTTAAACAGTACAGGCCAAAGGTGTGGACACACATTCTCATTCAATGCATTTCCTTTATTTTTATGACTATTTACATTGTAGATTCTCACTGAAGGCATCAAAACTATGAATGAACACATATGGAATTATGTACTTAACAAAAAAGTGTGAAATAACTGAAAACATGTCTTACATTCGACTGTACACAATCATAAGGCCCTCAGTGCCTTTAAAAAAATAAATAACAAGGTTGTGGCGCAGAAGGGAAGGTCACTACCATTCTCTCTAAGAACAGATATTAAATTTAAAAAATATTAAACTGATTACACACTAATCAAAACAAACTTCACTTGCTAGTTTTTAGCCCCCTGTGCAATCACTGTTGCTTCTCTTCTTTGTGTGATGTATATGTGTGGGTCTGTGTGTGCTAAGGAGGATTGCTGAAAACCTCTAGCATCTGTCAGGAAAGCCAAAACATTATTTAGTATTGTGGTGTCCAACGTTTTATGTACAAAATGGAGAGCGAAAAAGAGGCTTGTTGGCTTTCAGAATGTGTGCTTAGGGCATCCATAATAAAGCTTAATAACACAGGACTTTTCCTTCAAAGAGAGAAAGACCATTCCCCCCCCTCATATAAAAGCATCATTGATGTCAACAAAGCAGCTTCTTCTGGAGCTCAGAACTGGCCTCTCTCTCTTACTTTACTCCTTTCCCTTTAGTAGTAGAACTTCTATCTCCACCCACCTCACCAGTAAGCAGCAAGGCCTTGGACTAGCATACCAGTGGAGAAATTCCCAGATAAGTAATACTCCTAGCCCAGGGGTTTCAGACATCAGCGCTTTGGCCACTCCTCATGGGCTACGTCATTGGCTCAGAGGCGCGCAGCCACTTCCACAAAAGGAATTCCTTCTTACCGTCCCTGCATGTAATTATGAGTGCGTTATGTGTGTGTGTTTGCATGTGTGTGTTTACGTGTGTGTGTGTGAGTGTGTATGTTAGACAGATTAGCCCAGACAATGTGAGATGTGGTAAAAAAAAAACTATATACTGGAATTAGAACAATTCAGACACAAATAAAAAAGGATGACATGTGGATCAGTAAATCTATACTTGAAAGAGTCTTTAGTGTGAATGTTCAGTCTGTAAGGTATACATCTCTGTGTGTGTGTGTGTGTGTGTGTGTGTGTGTGTGTGTGTCGGAGACAAAGAGCTCACAGCTCCTGTGCTATTGGCAGGGTTCATGAGGCCAGAGGGTATGAGGGGGAGGGTTTGAGCGCTTCAGGGCAACCAGCTGGTTCCCTCCACTAGATGAGCCCTGTTGGGAGCTGTATCCAGACTACACACACACGCACACACAGCCCCTGCCTTCAGTGCTCTTGCTGCTGCTGCTGCTGAGGACAACCATATATGGCCCTGGGATTCCCATGGAAAAAGAAGAACAGGACTGAAGGGGGGGGGGGGGGGGGGGGGGGGGGGGTCACTAGTGGAGCGGGCGAGATTGTAACTGTATGTTTCACTTTGGCTTTCGCTCAGCAGCCAAAACAATAGCCCCACTTGAGGGCCAAATTAGTTTCCATGTGAGGGGTCCAAAGGCGAGAGGGGGCACCAGGGGGGCGAGGCAGAAAGGTCAGATAGCAACAGAGAGATGGCAGAATACAACCTCCGTGGAAATTTCCATATAATAGAACCCTTATGTGGAGGCTACTATACGGAGGACAGTAGATATCTCAGTCAGTAGTCCATGACAGTCTACTGAAAAGGCATTAAGAATGCTCCACACACTGCACTGCAGCCAC
>NC_048429.1:4317129-4371108 GCF_013103735.1 Etheostoma cragini
GCCCCCAGTGTTCTGGCACTGGCCCCGCTGATGCCAACAAGCTCTGAGCCCAAGAGGTTAAATGGATAGTGTGGGTGCCAGTGTCTGCCCTGCAGGCATCCTACCAACTTATATCCATTACCAGCACAAATATGGATCATCATCACAGTAACACTGCATCACAACGCGTGCTGAATTGCTAGTACGCTGTCACGCAAAGACCAAGTCCACAGTTTTGAGTGGACTAAAATCAGAAAGAAGTTTATTGCCACAGTAGTTACCCTACGTGGAATTGGCCTTGGTGATTGGTGCATACATACACAAACAAACATTTTGAACTTAATAAGAATAAACAACAAATACAGAAACAAATATATATATAAAATAGTTGTTTAAGTAGTTTAGTTTAAAATAAGATAAATGCAATCCAATCTGCACCTTAATTTTTATATACTACTCATGTGTAAACAAAACAAGAATTCTGTACATTTGACTTGGAAAATTGCACTTGTCAATATAGTGATCTTTTTAACTTGATTTTGATCTGTTGTGCAGCCCTTCAAAAACAAGACTTATATATTCATGAAATTCAAAACAATGATATAAGCTAGGCTACTGATGCAGACTTCAGGCATCTTCATATGGAAAACTGGTCAACAATTTAACAAACAGAAAATCCATTTATTTAACCCGACACATAAAAGATGTGACAATAATGAGAATGCATATTTGCTTGGCTGGTTTTAGGTAAATCATTAGGCAAGGCAGTGCAGATAGCTATATGCCTACATGTGTGTACATGTGTCTATGTTAGGGTAGTGTCACAAATAAAAGCAGAGGGACTGGAAGAAGCAAGCTCACTAGTGGAGCCTGAAAGAGGAAATGAGAAAAATAAACAGCCACTTCCTGTTCCTCTCTGGCCTGAAATCAACACCCTGATCCCTCCTACCATCACTACCTCAGTAAGGAAAGACGGGCAATACTCCCTAAATCTGGGCCTGAAAATCCACAACACAAGGGCCTCCAGTTTTACTGCCCTCCAAAACAACCTATATAAGACACAAACGGGTATGGATGCAAGTTTTTGACAAGTTCTTTGATAGTTAACGACAGTAATGATCAATAGTCAATGTCAGCTGCTTAAAACATGCAACCGATGCCCCAAACAATGTGCACCAACTTAGCACAATGTCAGTTGATACTCTAGATGGACAGTAAACATAAAACTATGATTAAATCGGTTATCAATCACTAAAAAGGATTCCTGCACAGTGAACCAAAACGCTGCTCAACATGATCTCTAAAACGATGGGGGGGGGGGGCAGACCTTGAGGATCGTAACTCTGCTGTGTTTGAGCATGAGTGGTTGTGATTCATTAATTATTCATTTAACAGTCTATTAACATCTCAGCTTGAGTGGACTCAGTGACCTGACATTTATGCTCTATAAAACATGGAGATAAAATTGTGTATGAAGGCAGTGTTATGATCTCATCAGGTTTTATTTTGCAGTCAGTCTTCATTTGAAAATTGTGATATTTATTTACCCATCTTTGATGACCAAAAGCATGACTATTTTGAATCAATATTTTGTTTATTCTGTTATCAAATATTAGTTGATGCTCAGTTAATTTCTTTAATGTAAAGAGTTTAAAGAGTTCTTATAAGAATATATTACATTACACATTTGTTGGCAATATTAAATAAAATCACTAAATCCTGCTCATCTCCCTTTACCAGCTAGTCAGCTGACTTTTGTTAATGTCCAGTGAGGGACATTAGGCGTGCAACTAGGTTTAAAAGCTTTTTGGATTATTTACTAAATATCTACCCAGCATCAATTTTTAGCTAACACCGAGGCCATACGTATGCAAGTCAATTTGACTCGCAGGCCAAAGTACTCAGGCTGTCATGGTCCAGGCCCATTTACTGACACTGCCATTTATGTGCAGGAAGAGCATGTGCTTATTCACGAGAACACTAATGGAGTAGCATCACAGCAAACAGCAGGTTCATTCAATCTCATGGCCACTGATGGATCAGCGATAACGAAAGTCATCGCCTCAGGAGGAATAGCTGCTGCAATGCCGGAGCTAATCAGGAACCCAAATAAACAAACAAACACATGCCAATCAAGTGTAAAGACTGAGAGAGACAGATGCAGCAATATATTAGCTCGTTGTCGTATCAGCTGATATTAGCTTTAAATGCCAATGATGTATCGGTAGAATTATTTTAACTGGGGATAGATTCAAGATTGTAATACAAGCATTTTTCCCCTAGAAGTCTCATGTATTGCTACTGCTAATACAAGTCAGCAACAAAGTAATGATAGCATTATAGATTTTTGGAAATATGGCTGTGATGGGTGAAAGCAACAATGAGCTTATAAGTTTCCCAACTGAGAATGTAAGGATATCATGTCCTAAATGTCTTGGCTTAACTAAAACACAATGTGTAGACCGTTTATAATGGGCCTATTACCATGTTTACCTTGATTCCTCATTTAGTCAGCTGAAGATGCAGCCATTTTGAGAATCAATGGAAAGAATGTAGCCTCATCCTTCCACAGACAACAAGTGGACATGTGCGCTCAGTCTTAATTGTACTCGCTGCTCTGTAAGACAATGAGGAATTCAGTCTCTGGGTCCAGGTGTTTTCAGTTCAAAAACAGCTCATTTAAAAACACTCAGCGTGAGACATCTGACTGCCGCCAAGCAAACAACAGCGGGATGCGGGAAGCGGGAAGAAGACCCGGCTTAAATAGAAGACGGACACTATTTGCTACAGGGCAGGGGGGGGGGAAATGAAAAACATTTCACAGCAGCTCAATACTATGCGCTGCTTGGAAAAGTGGGGACAGACAGCAAAGCAAGTGGTGGGCAATACTCCGTTAAGGCACCTGGCAGGTTCTTTTACCAATCTGTTTCACACAAGTCTCAACAGGCAATTATGCTTGCATGTTCCTTCTCATTTACCCCTCAAACCATTTGACAAAGCAGCAATAAAAGCTGTAACCTCATGTATGGGTGACAAATAGTGCGTGCCACTATTCTTAAAATGCATTTGGCAGCCTTTGGGTTGAAATCAACTTCCATTTTCCTAAATTCATATACAGCAGTGCTGCAATGTTATGGCAATGTAATAACCAATGTAAACATCAGGCTAAAAAGTTAAGTGGAACTTGAAGAAAGAAAAAAAAAAAACTACCCCTGTGCCACATCAAATGTGCTTTTGGGCAAGGTCAAATCTGTGTCCATAGCCTTGCCGCCAAGATAGCACAGATCATATACGTGGCAGAAGGTTTACCCTACTGAGGAATTCTCCATATGACCCCAGATGAACCAGTTCCCACCTGCAGCAAAGCTCATCTGACATACTTCAGAGAACACTCGCTGATCCAGATCCTCTAGTGGGGATGCCTCTGGCATTTTATCCCCGCGATGCATTGGCAGCAGTGTCCTAAATTCATTTGGGATGAATAGGATGCATGCAGGTGTTCCAGGCACGTCCAGCTGGGAGGAGGCCTCGGGGAAGACCCAGGACTAGGTGGCGAGATTATATCTCCAACCTGGCCTGGGAACGCCTCGGGATCCCCCAGTCGGAGCTGGTAGATGTGGCTCGGGAAAGGGAAGTTTGGGGTCCCCTGCTGGAGCTGCTGCCCCCGCGACCCGATACCGGATAAGCGGTCGAAGATGGATGGATGGATGGATGGAGGATGCATGCAGACCAGAACCAACTAAGCCATGCACGATTTTAGTTTTAGAGATAGACCAATATTCACTTTAGACAAATGTCCATGTATTTATTTCTGTGTACATTTACACATGTAGCTTACACAGTAGCTGTCTATTTTCAAAGTCATACATGTTATCATGACACACTGTGCAAGGTAAACAACACCGACGACTCACAAGCAGCAGATGACCTGACATGTTGCAGAGCATTGGCGCGCAAAGACTTCCTCCTGTTGATTATGGGGTTGGTGGAATGGCTGAATGACACAGTGAGCGAGGGCAGCTTGACAAGGAGAGACCTGCCAATTATACACAGGTAATGTATGTTCTGGGGCTCCAGTTCTAAAATGAATGCTCTCAGTCATCAAGCATGCTGAAGTTACAATAGCACTACAGGGATTTACTGCAGACTGGAATTCAGCATTGCCTTTACGTAAGAAGTTAAATTGAGACATCATGTTGATCTCATATTCGTGCATCTACAGTACTACTGCATGGACTCAAAACACCCATTGGTGCTTGCTGTGTAATATACAACACAGCTTCAATACTGGTCACACAAACCAATTGACTGATTGTCATTTAAAAAGGCAATGGGATGTTATTGACGGAAAATGTAATGGAATATTGCTTAAGCTGGTCTCACACCGGCGAATGGCAACCGTCGACCTGCAAGTGCGTTTCCCCAAAAAGTTTTTTAAAAGTGGTTCCAGCCACCAGGCAGTTACCACAGCAACTGCTTCCCCTCAATAAAATGACTTAAGGCAGCATTTACCGCGCAGCAGTGTGCCCCTTTAATCTAACTACACTGTCCATCTACCATTGTTTGGTTGGCTTTAATCCATATTGATCCAGACATGGTTTCTTTCTTGTTTTCCTGATGTTGCTCCAACCATCTGTTTAAACTCAATAGATCTTTTAGTTCATCTGATTGATAAATTCATTCAAAAAACATGAAGCTAGCTAATCCCATTAGGAGGGCTGGCCGTTAACTAGTCATGCTAGACAAAGAACAATAAAATCTGCGAGATTTCAGTCCATAAATTATTAAATTGCATCTTAATGTATTCTGCAATATGTTAGAAATGCATGAGTGACTAGCTGCTACTGTAAGATGGCCTTAAACCCAAACAAAGAACCTGGAAGCCTTGTGCAACCTTTTGCAAGAAAAGCAACATGAAAGCAGGCATCTCATGGGCAGATATCAAATGCCGGACGACCGTATGATGAGCATTAACTGTTGGGTACGGAGATCTTGCAAATCTTGCCTAAATACTGAAACAAGAAAAGTACATTTACAATTAAAAGCCAAAAATACTTTCTCATTTAACTGTGCCAACATTGTATATGCAATTGACCTTCATTATGTCTTTAAAGTCTACCCGCCAATAACTCTTTAGCTGGTTAAGTCATTAAACAATGATGGCTTTACACATGCCAGGTAGTCCTCTCAACACACCAAAGCAACCTGGTGCCATGTACCGTGTAGTCAAGTCAATTTTATTTATATAGCCCAATATCACAAATTTCCCTCAATTTAAAAAAGAGTATTGCATTGTCAACTGGGCTCATATTGGGCCACATGCCATTCACCACCCCACAAAGTCCCACAAACTACTAAAAGCGGATAACAGAACTGCATTGCATCTCAACCTCAACATATTATGTAATCCTAGGTATTCGTCAGATCTGGGAGTTATCATGCAGGCAGTTTGATTCCTAACAGCTTCTTGTAGATTAAGCCTGTCTCAATAAGTCACCACACTGATGTTACTAAAACAGGTGAGAGAAAAGGGCTCTGCTTGTCTTAGCCTAAGGGCCCCTCTACAAGAGATAGCGGGATTTTCTCCCTCAGGCAGAAAGACAGAAGGCTTGAGGTCTAAAAGAGGATGCCATGGTGCCTTTATCAGAAGGACAGGGACATCTCAAAGGAATTTCTTTTTTTTTTTTGCTCGTCTTACTGGCCAACTGTGAGCCTCAGGCACAGCTGAGAATCTCAGGGTTGGGGCTGTAATGAGAGAGCCACAGCAATTATGTAACGTTTTAATATGACTAATGCTGGTCTGGATAAAAAGCCACCATACCATCTTCAACCACATGCCCAAAACCGTTCCATTACAAAAAATATCATCTCATTTCATTTCACACTGCTGAGTATGGCCGAAGACTCTCTCTGTTCAGTCTGTTATGCAACTCCCACTCTGTACATGCAAATCCACCAACACAAGTGACTAGCAACCTTCCATGAGTCGTTGTCATGGAGACAGGGCGAGATAATGTTCATAGACTTCAGGGCCATAATGAGGGTGTGTAATGTCAACAGAGCAAAGGCATTGTAATACCCTACTCTGACATGGTAAGCTGGGCTGAGTCTTGTCACCTCGGTCCTGGGGATCAGCAAAGGTCAAGAACGCTAAAGACAAAAAGTTCAGGTGTGGGTCAGTGTGGAGATTTTCTTGTTTGAAGCGACAAGCCCCGTTTACCTCCACACTAATTGCCTTGATGGAGCTCAGTGGGCAACAAGAGGCTGACCAGGGAGAGAATGACTAGAGGGGAGGGGCTTAGGTGACAGCTGAGGAATGTCTGCTCTGCTCTCTCTTTGCCATGGTTTCCAGCGACTGTCATGTGAGGAATGCACAGGCTAGGACGACAGGACTTGGAATGCCACCCTCTGAGACGAGTTTAGCTGACAGGATCTGGAATATAGACTTGTCTACTGAACCCCTCACTCACTTGTGCGTCCTCTTTACCACCTGTATCCATGCAGTCTGCATTTGGCTAAACGCATCGCAAAATTGAAATTTGATTTTGAAATGACAAAAGCTACATAAAGTTGCACTCTTCAGTCATCTGTCAAAAACTGAAGAGGTCTAAATGTCTAGATGTCTAACTAAATGCTTAATTCTCCAAACCTCATCCCAACAACTTCCATATGCACAAGGCAGCCTTGTAATGGTCTTCATCATGAATCACATCATATAGACTACAACAGAAGAGAACATGTTTACAGGTCCTTCTGCAACAAGTCATTTTTTACCCGACAGAAGGTCTGTGACTCACATGAAGACAACCTCTAGCCTAAATGTGAGATTGTGCCAGCTACAGTGAGTCATACCCAAACTTAGTATCATCTCCTGAAACCCAGTTAGGAGAACTTGTGGTGGTGGTGGTATTTATATCCCTGCACTGGTCACCAGCATTGGAAGTGATATCGCTGCCCCGCGTGTGAAATGAGCCATCATGTAACAAAATGACACTTTACAACAAAGCAAGAGGTCAATCATTGAATAGCCTAGTGCAATTTAGTGCACAAAATTAAACGGTCAAAAATACCACTGATGGTATGCTTTAGATATTAGTGTCTGACGCCAATAAGTAAAGAAAGTAAATGGAGACCTAAAGAAAAACTTCATATGACTGATTGTCCAGCTTCCTTTCACTTCATCTATGGAAACTATCATTGCCTTGACATTGCTGTAACTCTGGGATTACGACTTTTAACAGAACTTTTTCAACTCCTTTATAAGAATCCTCAAACCCTCAGTTCACATGCTGGCCTACAACACACACAAACACCCGCACGGTACCTTTATGTCTCCAGAGATGGTTAGGTCTGCACAGCGGCAATGCAAATTCTTTCCACTCTCTAGCTTATCCCAGGACATCAGCCCAAAAAAAGGCAATGTTTGCAGCCAATTAGTTTGAACAGGGGGCCATGTCAATTGCAGATTTTATTATAACAGAATAGCACAAAAATGGCTGATTTAACAACACCATTAATAAGTTCACAGAGCAAATGACAAACACAAAAAATCAATTTGTGGTCTGAACTTAAAAAAACTAATTAAATTTCCAGTTTGGAGATTAATAAAGTATCTTCTTCAAGCTAATTACCTATGTCAGAAAACTTGCATTGGTGTAATAGGTGTGTAAAGTATTCGATAACAAACATGCCATGTAGGTGGTGCACTTAGCCCTACTAAAGCTTACTAATATTGGAGATGTGGGCATGATTAATGGAGGTGCCATCACTTGAAATCAATGCTGGTTATAAACATTTAATGTAAGAATTCTTTCATTAATTCTTAGAACACATTCACAATCCAAACAAAAAGGTGGAGAAAGCATCCTTGCTGATGAATGGAACAGTGTAAATGCTTCTTTCCACCATCAACAACTGGAACCTAATAGTAATAAGTTACTGGGGGTGTCCTCTTGCAGTAGAGGTACATACACACAAATGTAAAGTGCAGGGTAAAAATCCAATCAGAGACCTTCATCATATTATACACTTTGATTTTAACTACCTATGAAATATAACAATTTCATTGGTATAAAAAAAATGGGAAAGAAGTCTGTTATTGATGTACAGCAGCTGATAGTATTAACATACTATACTTGTATTTGTAATAAATGTCACTGCGTGCAATAACATAAGTGTATTTCTGAAAAAAATCATGTAATACTTTTGTCAGGTATTGTTTAACAAAACGTGAATGGTAGAGAGATGTAGTCACATCTGGAGCATAGCAGAAAATGAACAGAGCAGTATCTAGACATATTCACAACTTACAATGAACAAGTTCCAAACCGAAGCAATTAACATTTTAAAAGAAATATACTGTATGCACAGTAACATTACACTTCACTGAATGCAAGTGCTCGCTAGTATATCGGGACTCTCCTTCCTATAACTGCACCTACTAAAGGTGACGATAATATTTCAATCCTTAGAGTGTTGTTTTAGGAACCTTGTAAATCGGACTTACTGCTAAGTTTCAAAAAGCCTTAACATAGGCTAGTACCTGACGTTACTAACGACAGGCAAAACAGGCTGCCATTTTCATACACAGCACAGAGTACAGAGGCTAGTAAAACTAGCTACCGTAGTTAGCGGGCAAAAAGTTAGCATAGCACTGCTGACATTCCAGCTATACAAAGTATTTCGCACACAAATCTCCCTTGGTAAAACCAAAAACGACAAAGTCCCAAAACGTAAATGTAAGAGACAGAAAGTTATCCGCTGACGTCGCTTCTCAAGCTAGCTGACGAATGAATTAACCTTAGCTAAGCCTCCACAACAGCTAACGACAGATAGCTTATCCTGCTAATGTAGCGTTAGCATACATTCCGCTTGGCTGCAGCATTGAAGTAATTGATCACATTTGAACTAATGTACCAAACACTGCTGTCAACAATGTTTATATTACGTAAATGGGGTATACAGTTAGGGCCTTGCAAGGCTAACATTGTCCCGTAATGTTAATCGAATTACGTTGTAACTAACAAACAGAGTAGTAACGTTACCACTTTTACTGCTAGCCAGGTTGTCGCTAACGTTGTGGAATTCATTTTGCCTGCATGATTGTCTCAATCAATGACAACATTTAAGATCCTAACATGACGCGATGGTAGCACCCGAAATGAACAGTATCCAACAATATCAATAAACCATATAACACAAAGAATGTTCGGGTTGAAGGTAATTTACAGCATAAAATAACCCAACATTACAATCTGAAGTACAGCACTACAGCAATTAGACTGCACCCACTTACTAAGGACAAGGTTAGTTTACTGGGACAAAAAGTAGTCCTGAAGGCGAAGCTTTTAACTTTGTTTTTAATTGTGGCTTGCACTCTGAAAACTGCATGCACAGCTAGCAGTGTTTTGAATTTAAACACTACATAACCAAACTCGGAGAGAAGCCAGTGTGTTCATCTTTAACGTTACTCTGCGTCGAAAAGGAAGGCTGTGCTAGGTAGGTAAACAACGGGATGAGAATGGCTTCCATTTGACAGGTGTTCCAGGGAAAGCTATTGCAAGCAGCTAACTGATAGTTGTGTCTATGCTGCAGTTCCAGTGACCGACGTTAACACCAATAGCAGGCTAACACAAACCTGATGGAGGGCGGTGAGACCGTCTACATTGGCGTAGTTGATGTCAGCGCCCCGGTCAAGCATTCGGAGCACCTCCTCGGTATCGCCGCTTGAGCAAGCGGCCAGAAACACGGCGCCATCATCGAACTTCACCTTCGTCTTCTTCTTTTTCAGAACAGGAGGCTCCTGGTCCGTTTCCGAGCCCAGCCATCGCTTTAACTGCTCATTCCTCTTCTGCTTGGCGTCCGCCATCTTCATCCCCCTCCTGTCTCGGGCTTCTTATCTTTCTCCGAGAGAGGATATACTTTATAGTGCCACTATCCCACAGCGCACTGGGGCGTGGGAAGGGAGGGCTGGGGAGGGAGGGGATAACCGAGAGAGAGAGAGGGCGTCTGGTTTGTTTTCCATAACCTCGCGAGATCTGGAGCTCAGGAACTGCAGTATAACGTCATCACCAGCAGATTATGAAGAGAGAGTGAGCAGGGTAATCCCTTATAGACAGTGTACACCAAATAAAACAAGAGTACTTTAAATTATTACATAACATCAAGCTAGCTTGCAAGCTATTTCAGAGAATGAGATGCTGTGACATACAGTAAAAATTAAAAAACTAAAGCAAGTAAAACAAAAACTTAATGAAAATGTGAGACAAAACATGTGCTAATACAGTAAAATGTGCAATAAGGTGATAGATATTTGTAGAAGACATTCAATTTAATTTCAAGACAGTCATTTGTGGAAGACAGTACTTGGTTGTACTTTATGGTGTTTACTAGGATTTAGAAAATAATGGAAGTCATAGTTCATATATTGTTCAACCATCACATGTATATCAGTGAATGTAACTGAAGCAAAACATATCAGCAGGCTGTTTATAAAAATAAATAATAGATTCTATCATATACAACATGTAAACAGCTTCACAAACTCTCAACACAAGCAGTAGGAGTTGCTCAGCTATGATGGAGATGGTTCAATTGTTATCAGGTGTGAGGATATTCTCTTCAAGCTCAATATATGAATCCTCAACTCCTCCATCCAGTAACCAGTGATATTAATTGATCCCGGTTTTGTAAATTTTATGTAATCAACGTCATGAATTAAGCTTTTTTTTTTATGGACTGAATTGTACCCTATTCAATCGTCATGTGCATTTTGGATAGCGAAAAAAAAACATTATGAATATGATTATTGATAAACCAAAGGCTGGTTTGTCAATTCAAGAAATGGCACACTAACTAACAAACTTCATTTCCTGGAGTAAAAACAAGGTGCCAAGCATAAAACGTTTTTTTTTATTATTTTGGCACCGCCATGTGTTGTTGTTGGTAGACATCCATTTGTACTCAGTAGGGGGAGTGGTGTAGCCTCCTCATGCGCAAATTGTGGGTATGAGGCTTTTTTTGTATATTATTTTATTACAGATGATAATTTTTTTATTTTGGGGTTTGAAGACATTTCAGAATGAAAATGATGCTGCTTCGGCTTGATTAGATACCACCCACCCACTGCACTTGGAGTTAACATCCTGAATAACAAGCTGTTCAAGCAAAATCATGATCCATAACATTTATACAACTGTGACCATGAGCCATTGTGTGAAGTCACGCTACCCCCATTTTCTCAGTTCGGAACCATTTCTCATGTCACTGACACTGAACGTAGAAAGGTTTAAATAATTTACTGTCTGAAAATGCAGATAATGAGACTTGGGCTGCAGCCCATGGGAGTGTAAGCCAGAACACAGAGGTTAAGACAACCAGCTCAGCTGATACAGATGCTTGATGTTACAGAAAGTCATGGCAAATTACTGTGGTTCTACTGAGTCACAGAGTTGGTGGAACACCAACAGCATCAGTGTAAGGAAGTTGTTAGTCAGAGGCTTCAGTGTGCTGATATCAGGAAGGTAGGAGGGAAAGTTATGTGTAAGCTGCTGTTTGGCAAAGAGGGCTGACCTTACAGTGACTGACAGCACAAGGCGAGCCATGTGGGCCATATCCAGCGCTGAACGTTAGCAGAGTGTACTAAGTGGGTTATTAGAGCTGCAGACTGCATTACTTGCAGGAAAAGAAGCTGTGCTTAGTCTATTGGTTTAATGGTTTCAAAAGGTTGTTTAAAATAAATAACATTTAGTTTTTATAACCTTTGATTGTCAGGCTCTGAATGTGTTACACCATTGCCATTTTCAATATCCTGTATGTATTAGGTGCATATGCCCTGATTTCATTGAGGGTTAAGTTATATCTTACTGTGTGGATATATGCACCTGTTATGTTTTAGCAGAGTCAGATATGGATGCTTCAAACATCAGATAAAAAAAATCTAATCAAATAAAAGACAAAAATGCCAACGCCTCCACCATTACCTCTGCCATGCAATGTGGTGTTGCCACCCCTAAAAATGTTGAAAAATCTACAGAAATAATGCTATAACAAATGGAAAATATGGGTCAGTTCTACCAAAAACTGCTTGCATTTTATAGGTGTTTATGTGCAGCTCAGGGCCAACAATACAAAGGCATTCCATTTCAAATTCAAGTCGTAAGGAATAAAATGCAAAAAAGTCAAGGGATTTGAAAATGTATAATAGGAGTCGTCCCCTGTTTGCTAATCTACAATGCTAAATCTATAATGTCAACAACATAGTAACATGAGACGAGCCTCTTGTGCCACTGAAGGCATGGAAACTCTTCAACGTATATCCGCATGCTCCACTTAACATCGGGACAAATATCCTGGATGTAAAGTAATGCATCCTGTTTATGCATTCTGCAGTACCCCAGCTGTATTTACCTCAGTGAGGACATAACCTTACACTGAATTACTACTATGTCACGTCATCAGCGGTGTATTCTAATGTATGGCAGTGGGTTTACTGTATATATATATATATATATATATATATATATATATATATGTATATATGTGTATGTGTATATTTTGTGGGGGCTCAGAATGGGCATTTGGGGGGCATATCAAAGTGTGGGTTCTGGATGTCCTCCCCCATGGTTATTTTGAGAGTCAAAGACTTCATTTTCTGCATTCTGTTACACATTTATGCACCAATTCATGTGCTAATAACTTTATTTATCTTGTGAGAAAACACAGATGACATTTAAAATACATCAAAAATATGATGGAATACAAAGCAGTAAGGGGGCTTTCACATCAGGGACCTAAAATAAAATAGGCTACTTGTACTTGTCTTAAAAATATGCGGTTAAGGGAGGATACTGACGTTAGTGGGTATACTGCATATACCTGCGTATTACGTAGACTACACCACTGCATGTCATGAAGT
Source organism: Etheostoma cragini (assembly GCF_013103735.1). NCBI lineage: Eukaryota > Metazoa > Chordata > Actinopteri > Perciformes > Percidae > Etheostoma > Etheostoma cragini. Next base: position 4,330,025 of record NC_048429.1, read on the forward strand.
AATGTCATGAGACATCATTAAAACTAGTTTTGCAACAATGTTTCCAACAGATAAAAGTCTTCGATGCAACTATTTGTGGTTATCGATGTGTTGCCAGAAGATGCGTGATGATTTCACTGTTTATTACAATTGATGGAATGTCAGCAGGAAATACATTATACAACACGCAGCAGAAAAAAACAGTATCAGCATTACCTCTGACTGGCAGTTGTGACTATCCTGCAGTACATATGTCATGAGACTTCCAGACAAACCCCTGTCTTTCATTATCCTTCACTTTGTTTGTTTGCTGTTGTTCCTGTTCCTTGAGAGGATAAAAGTATCTCAGAGTGACTCAAGTGTAACAGTGCCACACAATTACACTAGTGGACTTGTTTGTCTTCAGCCGCTGAGACGTGCGTGACCAAGCTGATTAAAACCCACTGACAGATCTAAAAGTCATGTCATTGTAGATGCGGACCCAGCGGCTTGACTTCAGTGTCAGACCCCTCAGCACCTATAACTGATCCCCCAGAGGAAGCTTGTGTTTACTGATTTAATTGAATGTTTCCTAAGGGCCTGTTCTCTGATGTGGTTTACGAAACCAGATGAGGTGTCCAAGTCAAGTGTCCTAGGAAAGACAGCTGGAAATGGGTATTTCGGATATGCGTATCTGAGCTACAGAGTAGTCTCTTTTTATTGCATTAACTTTTGAATTTGATTGAAATTGAGATGATTGATATTTTCTCAATGCATTCATGCAATGAATGAATTACAGCAATAGTTAATAATTGTGGAAAATGTGCTTACTTGCCCTCATTCCAAGAGATGGATGTTAAAATCCACACCATTATCAATGTGAGAGTGGTATACATTTTCTCATCTTACTCTCAACAAGATAGAAAATATGTTTTCCCAAAGTGTGTAGCTGTTGCTTAAATATTGAACATATCCTTGCTTTGTAGAGTAATGGGCCTTTTAGGATGAATTGTAAAGTCCTTACCTATTTTTTCTTACTAGCTGTAATATAATTTTAGTGGGGTAGCTTTCAGTAATGTTAAGTTAAAGCATAGATGCAATTTCTGAGGCTATTTCAGCTTAGATAAAGATTAATAAAGTTCCAGGAAAAAACCCTGCATCTTGTTTTTTAGCAATGTTTTTCGTAAACACTGATAAGAAGACACTGGACATCGGAATAGCTCTGAATGGTGTCAGTCTCGCTGGGGCTGATATAAGCCCTCCAAAAGCCACAACATTGAGATCTAACAGGGGACATACTATTTATTCATTAACATACAGAAACTGTATCCAGTCATATCTACCAGCATGTCAGTGCAGGTGAATCCAGACAAGCAGCACTCACAGAGGGGTGACTGTTGAAGTGTGGACTACTCAGTCCCATCTGAGAGAAGCCAGACACTCTGCTACCATGCTCCCATGTCACCCAGTGCATGTTGTTGGCGCCCGCGGCACTGACACTCATCTCCTTCCCCAATTTACGGGTCCAGACAGCAGCCCTATCGGACAGACAGAAATAGTCATGCTTTGATATTATCAGAGGGTGTCTAAAAAGTGATGTTGAGAAATACCCTGATAGTGCTGGCTCAGCCCTTCGGAGCCTTGCAATTAGTCACTGCTGGATTGAAAAGCTTGCCTCTGGTATCAGGCGAGACTTAGCAGGTCTACAGACAGCAAAAAGCCAGATTCGTATGGAATATAAAAATATTCTTCCTAGAAGCATTCACCCATGAAGCTCCAAGGTGACATTGTGTGCTGTACTGGGCTCAACCACAAGTCCGTCACCAAAGAACGGCGCCTCCATTTGACTGAATGTTAGCTATGTGTAGAAACTTCACCTCCCTGTCCAATGTCACCAGGGCCTTCAACTGTCAAAGTATTTATGGGTTGAGTGAATTGAGAAAGCAGACTTAGTCCGAGGCCAATCATGTGTCAGGCAGTGAAGTGGAGGAACAGAGACCAATTGGCAGAGAAACAGAGAGAGAGAGAGAGAGAGAGAGAGAGAGAGAGAGGCAGATGAATGAAAGGCAGGTGGAGTAAAGAAGGAGGAAAATTGTTTCAGACCATTCTCAAAAAAACGAGTAATAATAGCAACCTGATCCGGTCATCGGACACTGTCCATGCTTGTGTCTGGGTTCCTCTCTGTGTGTTTGTGTACTGCAAATCCACTCTTACGGTCCTTTATATGGGACACATATCCTACTCATTTTCAGGTCCATACTTGTATTTTTTCTACTAGAACATGGTTACTTACTAACTTACTTATTTACATGTTTTGCTTAAATGTTCAAAAACATATTTTTTTCTCATACTGTCTGTCTATTAGTCTGTCTACTTTAATTATTTGGACCAAATAGGTTAAGCACTGCAGCGGCACCTAATGCATCACATTGAACACACACTGTGATTATTGCACGGATACACTACTAGCTTTTTGGGACTGAAACACAGAGACCGGAGTTGTTTCAGCCTCTCCATGGACTGTGATAACATGAGGTGATGTCTTAGTAAAGACACCCTGCATCCGAAACTGGGGTGCAGGGCACGGCGGGGTGGGGGAGTGTTCATGATGTGCTCTGAGCTCCAACCCCAGTCGCTTTCCCTTAGCAGGGGCTGTACAGCTGGAGCGTCACTTGATTTGCCTCTTTCAATCTTAGGCCATTATGCTGGCATGATAACAACGGGATGTTTGATTGTGTTAACTAAATTCAAATATATAGTGACTCATGTGTAAATTAACAGTGGACTTAGTGTATGATGCAGACATATTTAATTCTGGGATGTGTGTTTCTTTAAGGACAAATGAAAAGTGACGGCCTAATAAGACAAGGCTATTTGAGTGACCTTGTTTCCTAGAGAAAAGCGGCTAATAATAGGCCAAAATCTGGTGCTGCAGTGAAGCCTGTAATAGGTTAGTGCTAAAAGCTGCATGAATCATTCCAGCCATGCAAGCTACGGAAAAAAAGAACATCATTTTTTCCCTCTTCAAAAATAATTATCATGTTCCAGACAGATGAAGATGAGCACGTTTTTGTCATTAAACCAAAGATTATTGAAGGAACAGATTACTAGATTACAAATGGCCGGGCAGGAACTGAAAGTAAAGGATAGTTTCACATTTTTTTGTCGGAAATTAGTCCTCATAAATCCATATGTGCATTCAATGAGATTATTGCTTACTGACAATGTTCCTCCTGTCTGTACTGTTCGTTAATAGATCCCCTCCTAAAGTGACTCCAATATAAAATTTGGGTCAAAAGCTAATGCAAGGATTAGTCAGTCAAAGCTAGTCAAATTCACTGGGTATCTTCCAAAGTAACTATGTATGAAGTATGACGTCATGAGGACTCTTTTGTTGGATATGGCCATGTGTATTCATTGCATTAACACAGGCTCAAACCTTTTTGAACCTATCCTTTAAGTCTGCATTACTTGACTTTACAGCCGTTATCACCTCATGAAGCTGATATGTGAAACGTGTCAGCAACCAGTTGCTCATTTACACATCCAGCAGACACGGAGCAACATTCATTTTGTTCTAGTGTCCACCTAATCTATATCCTTCGCGTTCCACTTCCGGGATTGCCCCGGTGCTGCAGGAAATTTGGTCCAACGCATGTAATTTTTGTTCCCTTCTGCTTTCTTTGTGTTGGAATTTTCAATTTGATGGATTTATGAGGATTATTGTTAACTGCTCCTCAGATCTCTGCATGGTAAATTGAGAGAGCTAACTAGACTATCTGTCCAATCTGAGTTTTCTCTCACACAACTATTTTTTTTTCTAAATTGGTTTAAAGAAAAGCCATTAAACCAGAGCATGTTTTCCCGGCAAAGCAAGACTAGTGTTCACCTGATGAAGTCCAACATTCCCTCTTCTACGGTTGCCAGGGTCTCGTCTCCACCAATTGATGAGGGAAATACCTTGCACTATTTCTGCTAGATGCTCTACTATGTTCACCTGCTGGCTGGTAACTTTGTCTTCCTGCCATTTGGTGCAGGGCGGGTAGCACAGTTTCATCAGCTGAAAACAGGTGCTTACGGGTGGAAATAAAGTGGACGAGAGCCTTGAAGCTGAACCCAAACCGTTAATTTGCAGTAACAAAACATAATAATTTAATGTGATAATTTAAAAGACGCTAAAACGCTGTGTAAGGCTGGGGGGAAATTGAAGTTTTTTGTCAAAAACTAAATTTTTTATTACATTTATGAGCATTTTGAGAGATCCTATTTGTTGTACCAAGAGATCAGTTTAAGTACAACAATGCAGTTTCAAAGGTTCCAAAAAATGATTTCCACGAAAACTGAAAAAGATATTCATACTTCCATTAGCACTTTATTAGCAGCATTTATCCCTTAGATCATTTCAAAGCTTTGGTTCTCCTAATTTAGAGTTCTTGATTTAGCAATTGCCCTCATTATTTCCATTCACCTTGATGAAAAGAACCATGAGTGGAAAAACAGAGCCGCTTTCAGTCTTTAAAGCCTCGGCCCTATCAGGTTTAAATACCACTCACACATTGTGAACTGAACTCAGCCCTGTGAACGATCAGATGGTGCAAGCGCTGGGCGTGCATTCTCCGAGGTCAAAGTTCACAGATCCTCTCATTTGTCATGGGCAGTACTTCAAGGCACTTCATATGTGGACAGGTTCATGTTTCAATTAACAGGTGTCACATATCTTATTTCCTAACTGTGCTCATCTCCCACGACCTTGGTAATCCTAAAAATCTACTGCAAGTTACAATAGATACAGTGTTTCCCATGACTTGCATCAATCATATTCAGGTTGTCTCAGTCGGATGTTAAAACCGTTATGCAAGGTTATATTTGAATACATGGATTATATTTCCGAAGGGCCCCCAAAACCCTTAAAAGGCTATTTGGAAATAATTTCCTTTAAATTGAACAAATCAAGTCAATCTAAGATCCAGTTTTTCAGATTCCCTCATCACGCAGAAATTGAGTTCATTTAAGCTCCATCCACACACTTCACAAAGGAAGCCCTCAAGCAGCAGCTTAAAAATAGATAAGTGATACTTGTGCTACTCTCCCTCTTGCTGTGAAGCCACCCACATGTGATTGTTACCCTTTATGCAGCCATCTGACAGTATTATCAGCACTAATGTCTGCAGCATAATGTTTGAGCTAGAATAAAGCTTGCAGGGAAAAATGATTTGCTTCACTTTACGTATCACTGCTAAGAGATGGCAAAACACCAGGTAATGCAGGTTTAGAGGAGCATTGTTGTCAGACTGGATTTTGTCTGGATGTTATGCATAATGACCAGTAATGTAACATGAAAGGGATGTGTGTTCTGGGAAGATGACACCTCAACCGCATTTACTTGGGCGGGTGTGAAATCACAGGAAACACAGAAGCTGTACTCTCGTTTAAAGTACACTTTGAGTTTCTCCACTGATCTCTTATGATGGCACATTTGATGCATTTTGTTTTTGCTACAGAGATGGAAGCCTGATTAGTGAACTTCAATCTGGGATGTAGTTTAAATTTAGACTGCACTATAAACTGGGTCATGGCAGTTTTAGTGGTAATATTCACAATGCTGGTCTCCCGTGTCCAAAGTGCAAGTCAATAAAGTGCATTTTGAAAGACTGTGGACCAAGTCGGCTGCCTGACCCTGACAACACGACACGCCTGAGCCTGGAGTTCAGGGAAACCCGTCAACTGCAATGACCTAATAAAGTAGTGTTTGATGTTATCTGCTAGGCATGGGCCTCAAAGCAAGGGTGTGGCTGTGTTGCAGCTGACAAGGTAACGACTGACGCTGTTCATCACGTGTCGACAGCGGCAGTCTGCTCTTACCTGAGCTGGAGAGGAGGATGATATAGGGAGTGGGAGTGATGGGAAGGCAGAGGAGAGCAAAAAGGGGTGTTGGTGTCTGCTGAGTCTACTTTGACTCCCTCATAAAACCTCAAGGGTGACTTCCCCTTTCACGTCTGAGCATCTGAACCCAGAACAGAGCGCAACTCACCTGTCACACGGGATCAGCTTAGACCACACAATCCGGTTTTGTCTTCGGTGTACTGGAAACATACCAATATGTTCAGAGTTCAAGGCTTTTGGTGCCCCAAAGGTAGACTGGTTTTCCAGCCTCCTGTCCTTCTAAATTACCTTTTCCCCAACCGTAAGCATACCAGTAACTCAGTCTGATGATATTAAAAGGAATAGTTTGACATTTTGGGAAATGTGCTTATTCTCTTTCCTGCCAAGAGTTAGACAAGAGGTTTACACCACACACACACACACACACACACACACACACACACATATACAGTAAACATGTAGCTGGCGCCAACAGCTGGTTGTCATAGCCTAGCATTAATAATGGAAACAAGGGGGAATAGCTAGCTCTGTTGCCAAACATTAACACAGTTCACTTTCCAGCACCTTGAAATCTCCCCTATAGAGAGTTAAAGTCCCGCCCTCCTACTTCTGGTCAATGGAACCTATCTTTCAAAACCACATGAATGGGAGTCAATGAGAGACAATAATTATTTTTGGTCCGGTTCAAATTGCGCCATGCATTTTACAAATGATGTGTGTAAATTTAAAAGATAATTTCACATTTCAAGAGATTAACAATGTGACGTGAAGAAGTTGAACAACATTAGGTTTCGTGTGAGATCGCTTAGTGAACTAAGTCTCTCGTGTCAAACAATCACCAGAGAAAAATGACTGTATTCCTGTCCAGCTTTACATAATGGTGATTACGAATCAGGTCACGTCGAGAGCTGCAGCTACTCGAAGGAGGTGGAGGGGAAATGTGGTGACGTCAGGTGAGCGACTTGGACTTGCAGTCCGTCTATTAACGTATTCTCCCTTTGCATTTTAACTATTTAGCGACAAACTGTGACATTCTTGACATGTAAAGTCATTTTTATTTTGAAAAACATCGCATGTGTAATCCAAGGCAGAAATCTAATCTAAAAGCTTCATCTACATATTTAAGCTAACAGACTAAAGGCTCCAGCGACATATTAACCTTGACCGGCTGCTGGCTTCAGCTAGCTTACATATTTATGCTTGTTGGCTGCTGGCTCGAGCTACACTGTTATACTGTACAGACATAAGAGTGGTTAACATCATCTCTTAACTCTTGTCAAGAAAACAAATAGTTGTGTTTTCCAGAATGTTGAACTATTGATTATAATATCATAACTTTCAAGCTCAAGACTGGTTTTGATTAAGGTTATTAAAGTTAAAATAGATTGTAAAGCTCTAATTTGTAAGTTATTCTTTGAGAATACAACACCATAAAGCTGAAGCTCTGCGTCAGACAAAACAAGTCCCAGAGCACCCCCCCCCCCCCACTCCAAAAACAAACAAACAAACATTTTGACAGATGACTGCACACAAACAAAGACAACATGAAAAGCTGGCAGGAAGTGTAACCCAAGATAAACAGTCAGATTTATTTTAAAAAGCCTGCATGACATCATCATAACAATCTCCAGCTGTGGGCTGGTGCTAAAAATAGCAACGATGTCAAAGCCCTGGTACATATATGTCCATGAAGTGTGCGGAGAACATTCCCCTGATAACAGCAGATGGCTCATAGATTGGAGCCCAGTGAAGAAAGGCTGAATAGCTCGTCCACACACGCCTGATGTGGGCGACCCCAGGCACTGGAGGCTCACCTGGGAAAAGCACACGCAAGGGCTCCAAATTAATTGTGTGTGGTGTTAAAGGGGCCATAGGGATTTGTTTTGACCTTACGCACATTGTGTACATGAAGTGGCTGTTAACCCGCATCACAGGGGTTGTGATGGAAAAAATGAGTCGGGCTTGCTGAAACAGAAAGGCCAGCAGCTGTGTGTGAAGACATCCGCTATTCAATGGGTTTGGGACGATCTGATTGGTCAGAGCTCCCAGGATGTAGCAGGATCCTGCCGAAGTACGCGGAAAGTCTCTAAAAAAAGTTTCCACTCCGAGCCAGAAGCAACTTCCAAAAGTCTACTTCTGCATCTCTTGTTGCTATTGTGATGTTGCATTTCCTGCTCATTTCTGCTTTTACTGTGCAAATAGACGGAACTTTGCTGCAGTTACGCAAGTGTAAGTAACACTTTAAAATTTAAAAAGTACACGCAAGTACAACAAGGCAGACAAATTCCCAATCTGGGAAACCCTATATTTCATAACAAGTCTTTTCCAGCTTCTGATGGATGGAAGCCTTATTTCAGCTCAATGAAGTCATCGGTGTCGTGTGTTTCTCTGATGTGCATGATTAGTTGGGCCAGAGCCTGGCTCTGCTCCTGCTGCTGGGCTTCACCGCTGCTGTATGAGGGAGAAAAAAACATAAAGGGGGAAAAGAGAGAGTCCACGACATCATCTCTCCAGGCCTTTTAAGGAGCTCTCCAGCGGAGGGCTGAGAGCGCTGGCCCACTTTCCCATCAGAGCTTCCCAGCCCGGTCTCCTCTCCCCTGGGAGCCTGGAGCACAGAGTGACTGAGCACAGACTTATAGACAAACCAGGAAACATGATATGGATATAATATACTTTAAAAACATACCAGAAATACTCTAGCAAACTGACTGTATATACGCTAAGACAGTAAAGACAAACTACATGAAACACAAGTCAGCGGCATGACATAAAGATCATTTGTCATGTGCACTTATGAGAGAAATGGGCCGTAAGTTTTATCATGTACTTATCATGTTGTCAAGGTTACACTTCATCATCGTTTAGACATTTTAATATGTGTGCACAAGCACGCAAATACAGGGAGAGAAATGGAGATGCTAGTTGCTGGCAGTAATCATATTCATCATTGTATTCCCAGATGTTCCAGAGCCCATCAGATAGAAACACTGGAGCGAGGAGGGGAGTGGGGAAAAAAGAGAAGAAGTACAATCGAGAAATAAAGAAGGCTTCGCTGTAGTGGTGACCCGCTCTGGCTTTATCACTGCCGATGTCAGCCAGACCCCACATGGCCCTGTTTCCATGCCTCATACTGCCACTGCCTCATACATGACCCTTATACGACCCACACACACCCACACAGAATGGGTGAGATGGAGGAAAATAAGTAGGGGTAGACCGAGAGCAAGATGAAACAAGAGAAGAAGGAGGGTGAAGAGCAGATTGTGTGGGAGAGCTGAGTGTGTGTGTGTGAGCTGACTCTGTGTGTGTGTGTGTGTGTGTGTGTGTGTGTGTGTGTGTGTGTGTGTGTGTGTGTGTGTGTGTGTGTGTGTGAGTAAGATTGATCGAGGGGAAGTACCGTTGCGTGTGTGACAGTGCAGACAAATGGCGAATGAAAGGCTGTTATGTTGGCAAGTTTGGCCCTGCTCTGTTGCCAGATCGGCTTCATGAATTCAGTGTTTCGAGTGCAGCTTCGAGGCCCTCAACCTGCTCTATCCATAATAACCGTCACTGAAATACATGATGAGGCTTATTGAGTAGGCTGGATGGAATCATTTTGCTGTCTAAATCAAAATGCGCTGGCATATTACAACCTATTTAGTTCAAATAAGGCAACAGAAGTTGAAGAATCTGCTTCTTTTTTTTCTTCTTTTACATTACATGAAACATAACAAGCGTTAGTATCTAGAATGTAATTCTACAGACATCTAACCAAATCAGCTGTTTTTTGTGATGGGCAGAAGTTAATCAACTAATCTTTTTGAACAACTCTTATTAGCATCCAGTATGTACTGGGTCAGTTTGTTGAACGTCCCGACATACTGCCCACGCTCTGACTGTTACCATAAGGTACTGCACACATTGAGAACATAGGAAGCGGGACAACCAATGAATGAGCAGGAATTATTGTCTTGAACCAGTCCGTCAATACTCGAGTCAAGACAGCCTGGCAGCTTTACTCACTGAACGAGCCCAAATAAACTGTTCTATCAAACTGGAACGTCAGCTAATTGCAAAGGAAGAATGACAAATTGATGCAGTCTAATCAGATTTCTATGACATCGCTGCATACAAATAGCCTAAAAAATCAATGTAAATGTATACATGACAACTGGTAATGCATTAAAAATAAGTTTTGTAGGGAGGAAAGCACTTTCTGTGGAATGTGCATGTACTATAATGGAATGTCACGGAGAAACTGGTGCCGTAATTTTGCAAAAAGTATGTACATTAACATGAATCAACACAAAGGAAAAAGTCGGCCCATAACTAACTCTTTTAAATGTTAGCTTAATCATTAGAAACCACTTAAAAGGACTAGATGTAGGACTCGTTCTCACACCGACAAAGTTATCTATGTAAATGAGATCCATGCATTGATGGTTAACGTGGACGTTAAAAAAGGTTGAAACCTGTTGAATTGTTGCAGAGTGATTTTAAAGCATCAGTGACAAAGACACACCAGATGTTAAATGTGTATTACACTAGCCTTAAAAAATGTACATTCATTTATTTCCCATCTGCTTACTAGAAGCAGGTACAATAAAAACCTGTTTGTAGGATGGTTCCTACCTGTGTATGAAGACCCACATCAGTTAAAAGTAAAGTTGCTTAATTATTTAGCCTACAAGAAATCAGTCAGATTCACGCAGTAGAGTTGTTGACTTTTCCTCACTTCCTACGACCTCATGATATTTTTCATGGCATTTAAAGGAAAGCAAACTGACATAGTTTTTTAGGTTATTTGGATCCAGCTCAACTATCAGAGCAAAGCATTGCATTCTGGGAGAAGAGACAACATGTACGTTGCACCGCTGAGCCTGCTGACTTCTGCATTATCCGGTGGCCCCAACTCAAAGGCTAGATGTAAGCTGACAGAGCATGGGACAGCTGCAAGGCCCATTGCTATGTGGTAAATGCGTGCTGAAATAGCCAAATTAATGGAAGGGGCTCAAGTCCAAACCAGGGTTCAATACCGGGCTACATATTAGCGCCATGAGCAGACATCAATATTTACTGCTGCCATGACACAGCGACAGGCAGTACCATTTTGATACCTCTCACTTTTAGGGTAGAGTGTATGCCAGTTTTGGGAAATTCCCACATAGGCGCACCCCCTTGTGACTGTTGTTTCTTAGAAAGAGGCTTTATAGGGACAGATGTACTGGGAGTGTTGTTCACCACACAGTGATTCTATTTTGTAAAGTATACAACTCTCACTAAAAATCATTATGCTTAAAAATATCGGATGAAAAATAATTAAGGTGTTCCCAGTCTGTGGGACTTTAGAAAGTTGGGGCAATAAAAGTTTCATTCAAAGTAGGGATATTCTTTCTGGATGTGTCATGTACAGTGGCAACGTTTTTTTGATACTAAAAACTTAAGATAAGTATGTACGTATGTAAATATTGTATTTTCCAATTTATTTCATTATTTAAGATGCAAGTCAGTGTATGTGTTCTAAAATATTGATACAGAACATTTCAAAGGAAAATTATGAGATAAAGAAAATTATTCATGGTTCCTCGCATAAGGATATAAAAGGTAAGACCTGGTGCCTTGAATTGTATTTATCTTGACTCACAGATTCATGGGCCTCATGGCTTCTTCTCAAGGAAGACACATTTCTGCTTTATGAACCCAAAAAGAGTTTTCTCTCGTTGCCATGACGACCACACTTCTGTATACCTCACAAAACCTTTTGGGCCCTACCGTCCTCTCCACCTACCCGGTTTAGCAGATCTTCTTCTTCTGCTCAGGGAAACTTCAATTACCGACAACACTTTTTCAACCACGCAGGGCCTATTATGGTCAAATGGGACTCTATTGCCGGCCGGGAACAGCATCTCCTCCCCTGTAAATCTAAGAGCGTTGTCTCATGCTCACGGTGCTGTGACAAGCCGAGGTCAAGGGGTCGCGCCTCCAGGTGATGTGTTTCCATAAGGCCGTGCAGAGAGAATGCACATATATGGTGTGGTCTTTATTTATTGCCAGCTCTTTAACTGGAGGACTGCAGACTCTCCTCCTCCTGTAAGCTCGGCACCTCTTCTGAAGCGCTGAAGGTCTGTGTCTGCCTCTTCAGAAAATGTGGGATTTAAGCTTCTTGGATATTTAAAGAGTATTATGATTTTATCCACCACATGTCGACAGAATAACTTAAAATGTGATTGTGTCGGATTTTCAGTCCTCTGCACAAGTTAAGATGAATATACCATGACCCAAAGCAGTAATCTGAGGACATTTAACTTCAAATGTTTGAGAAGTCTGGACATCGTCAGATGAACTTGACAGTTTGCAACACAAAAGGGTTGTATGCTTTAGTGGGTTGCTGAACAAAGCAGGAAATCAGGAACGATTCAGCGTCCTTAACTTGTTTCCTATGTAGACGGTGACGGGGGGCCCCTAGTGACCCATTACACAAACACAGGTTTATCTGTAAGCTTATCATCCAACCAGGGGTCCCAACGCAGTGTTTCCTCTTACTGCCTGACTCTATTGTAGATATTGGCACTGGCAGTATAGCTACATCCCACACATTTATCTGTTGGCTAATAAACTCCATTGACTTTGCACGGATGAACTGAAAGAGAAAGGGCAACAAAAACAGAGACTGCTGTATAGAAAAGAGAGCAGATTGGGCTCTGGACTAGGTCCTTTGCATAATGACACTTCAATAGAGAAAGCTCCATTTGTCACTACAAGAGCATTAGGAAAAAGGTCCAAACACCTACTGTGTGTCACATTTTAACACAGACCTTTTCTCCTTTATGCAGCCTTGTGAATTCAGAAGCTACTTCAAAGCTGCATTATACAATATTTTCACATTAACAGCGGATCAAATGTGGAATGGGAAAGCAGTGACTTGTAGTGACAAACCGACAGAGAATTATCACCCAACACTGTGGTTTCCCAGGAGCATGTTGGCATCGTTCAGCTCATTGTTTTGGTTTTAGACACCACAACTTTATTGCTTTGGTTTACTTTGTGAAACCCACTGTGCACTACCATAGCATCAAATGGCAGACAGACAAAGTGACTAGCTTAAGCCTTTAGCAGCTAACAAGCCAGATTTTTCCCTCTAGAGTTGTGAAACTGAGATTGAATAATGGACTTCTATTTATCAGGTGGCCAGAAACATGACTCCAAATGAATAATACTGTTGCTCTGTGTCTGCTTGACGTATAGGCTACATATATCAAGTTGTTTGCTAACATGTTAAGGTGCTGCTGTTATGGTGATTATATGTCAATGTTGTCTACAACTTGTTCCGCTGCCCCCATGTGGCCAAAAACTAAATTATTGCTGCTTCAAAAAGTAGAAGGTAAAAGCTTTATAGGCCTGTGTTGTAAAAGAAAGGGAGGCAAATGTCACAAGCAACATAAACTTTAAAATCTATGCCCTCACACAGATGAGTGGTTTGAATTTGGGAGTTGAGGCGGCGGATCAGCTTGCGTCCCTGAGAGGAGTAAGCATTCCATCTGACAATAAAAGAAGTCAGGCCTTTTCAGCCGTGGCCGACACTATACACACCAGTCTCGCTGTAGTAAATGTCAGGCATAGGTAGTCACTGCATACATGTCTCACACCACTGTATACAAATTCCCAAGATGCTATCTGGCTTCAGTCCCTCTCTGACCCGGGAATGGCCTTGCTGTTTTCCTTCTTTAAGGGTAACACTGTGCCTTGAAGTTGACACTTTTCTCCCGTCTCCAGTGTTGTTCTGCAGGATGTGAGATTCTGGACAATTGTCCTTGTCATGGCTCTGGAGACGGCGTCTGGTAAAATGTCCTCCCCTCACATCAATCTGGTTGATTTGTTTTAGTCAACTACACATCCATGGCAAATCTTGAGAAAGCAGAGAGGGGGCCGTTTGACGCTAGCTTAATCCCAGGGGTCTGCAGGGTCTAGTTTGGTCAGATCAACATTGTGGTCAGATCAAAGACTGTCTCTAGTGTAAGACTATGGTTTGACATTTGATGTCCAACAAGCTCCCCACTTCCTTTTTCCCATGTCATGTCCCTTTCCCATACCTTGAAGCTAAGCTCCTCAGCCCCAAGCAGCGCTGAACCACACGGCTTCTGTGGTTTGACTCGCCACAATCTAAAAAATGAGGCCTGATGAGACCAAGGTACAGTGAGTTTGTGTAGTTAGATGTAAGCCGGGGAAATGAAGGGTCTGCGCTGATCTCAGCCAGACAGCATGTGGTTGATGAGACAACCTTGCCCCCAGCTAAGAGGGCAATGATGTCACACTTAAAATGTGTTAATAACGTCAGCAAAACTAGAGGGTGCTGTTGTGTAGGGATTTAGAAAAATGGATGAAGAGACACTAACCTGGCCACTGGTACTACACGACACCGGATTGTACTGTATAAGTCAGCACCGTCAGTGTCTATTAAAATCTATCTAAATGTTATATGTAGCTGTGATTTGGTTCCTCTAGATCCTTGTAAATAAACAAGTTATAATATTTTCATCCTTGTCAAGATGGTTTATAAAATGGGTGCAATGTATTACTAGACACCAACTATTTCTAGAATAATCCATGTAAAGAAACTAAGACTTCTAAAAAAAGGAAATGTTGCTACTGCATTCTGATCTTACCCTTTGAGTTGGCAGCAGAACAATGCTGCTGCTTCTTGTGGTTTTTGTTGTTTAGACAGCTCTTCCTTCTCTGAGGTTGCATTTATAATTTCCAGTATGTAGTATGAAGAGAGAATCTGTTTACTTGTTTCAAATGTTTCAAATTTTAACCACGATTAGTTTCTAATACACAGTTTAGAAGTTAAATGGCGTCAGAGTAAGAAATAATCTCTTTTAAATGCCAGGTTTTTTATTCCGGGCTTTGGGTTATGAGGTTTTATGAATTGTTTTGATGTCCATTAACTCTATTGCTGTCATAACAAAAGAGGCTTCTGTGTAACGTCACAACTCAACATATAACATGTTTTTGTTAAACAAAACAGACAACTATGATGTGCAGAAAAATTATTTATGAATATAGTTCCATCTCATTAGAAGATTCTGACAATATGATGACCTTCAGGTCAAATATCACGGTATTGCAATATTGCAATTACAGCTTTAAAATGTTGCGTTTTATTTATTATGTCTGTATCATTAAACGTAATGCGTTTTATTTTATTCACACTGCACATTGGCAGGGAGAAGGATTTCTCAACTGCACTTTCTGTCCTTGAAGATGCAAAACAGATCACACCTTAGGAACGGTATGACAGAAAGGTTACGTGGTTTGGAAACTGTGACTTTTTCAAACCACGGTATACCTTGAAACCGGTAACCGGCCCATGCCTAGTGACAATAGGACTCTATTGCATAGCTTCTTTTCCCGCTAAGTGTCTCCACTGCAGTTCATCATTCATCATTCAAAACTAACTCTCCACAACACCTGATCTCTGTCAACAGAGAACCCTTAACACGTAATGCTTCAGTTTCTATCGCCATACCTAATGACATTGATCATGCTGAATCTTCACCCTGACTCTATCACATTGCATTCAACAACTTTAACAAATGTATTAACCTGTCTAATGTATATAGCATGTTATATGTTTAAGCTTATAAGCCTGTTTATATTGTATTCTAGTATATTCTTTATATTATGTATTCTATGCACACTTAGGTTTTGTCTTGTACTCTTAACTGAGCTAGACCTTTTTAAATTTTGTAATTGTAGTTCTTGTGTGTACTTTCTATTGATATGCTATATTTTTATCTTTTCTAGTGTTAAAGTACATCTATCTGTCTACCTACCTATCTATCAACAGTTGTTTCATACTTTTTAACAGCCTGGACTTATTTAGTTTGCCATCAGCATCTTAAACTTCTTCCATTAGATTTCTAATGACAAACATGGTATTAATTTCTACTTAATAAATTACCATTTCCTATTAAGAAACAGCTGTTTCTATCAACAACTACAAATCTTTTGAAACAAAATGTAAAATGGTGGGAGAGTGAGAACCACTGTCGCAAATCCCTACCACAAAGCACATCAAAGTGTCGTACCCCTGACAGCCCCTGATATTCCGCGTGTGAAACCCCATCGGTCTCTCCGTACGGCACCCTAGCTGAAGACGGTATGTTTGTCAGCCTGATCCTTTAAAATGGTACAAATTGTACGTATTTACTTGTTCCTAATGTAACTTTGGCTCCCTGTGTGTTTCAGAAACATGCCACCTAAAGGTCCTTTGCAGTCTGTCCAGGTTTTTGGACGCAAAGTAAGTAAAATATAGAATTAATTCCACGTGTGGTGTTGTGGCTACACTGTCTTGCTAGCGCACATTAGCTAAAGTAGCTTACATGATGCGGTGCGGTGTCTAGTTTAACACCGATGTAGCCGAGCAATTATACTGAGTTGTTACGCCTATACAGAGCTACGCGTCCTGAAACGTAGTTTGAAGATCCATAACCGTTGTACTCGATCATAACGCACCTGTAAGTGTTGAATTAGACCATGTAGCAAGCTAACGTGATAGCGTAACATCAACCAGCTAGCTTGGTTGCTAACGCTAGCAGTGGTTGGGCTTCTGATACTTAACAACAGATGACAACGTTAGTGGTAGCTCAACTATCTCCTGACACAAATTCTAATATAATAGTGGTATAATATTTCACTGAATTGGAAAATGTCATCAACGCTAATCTATTACACGGTCCGAGAAATGGCGTGTTCGCAACAACCAAATGTCTAAATCTAGCCCGTAAGCAATGCCTATAAATAATAACTGGATGGGTGGAAATGCAGATTCAAATAGAAGACCTTTCAGTTGTTTTTGACCGTATCGTTACTTGATTTTTTGTTGTGTGTGTCATAGAAAACCGCCACCGCAGTCGCCCACTGCAAGAGGGGGAATGGCCTGATCAAGGTGAACGGCAGACCCCTGGATATGGTGGAGCCTGCCACCCTCCAGTACAAGGTATGTCCCCGGGCTGCACATGGCGGATGAGGGCACGGCCTTGCGCATATTTAATTGAATGGAAGCAGTGATGAGCAGTGCAGTATGACATAGGTCGGTTTTGACCTGTCCTCAACTATGCATTTCAAGCGCAATGCTCTTCCTGGCCCAGCAGCTGACAACAGTATCATACAAAATTGATTTGAAGGACTTTTATTTATTGCAGATGGCATACACCTCAGTCATCGCGCCATCTTCGTCTCACTTAAACATAACTTATTTGAAGCGAGTAGCTATTTAGGGACTTTCTCCAGGAAACAGCTGTATTCTGCTCTCAGTATACTGTAAACCTACTTATATCCTGGTCACCGTGATTGTCTTTCTTTTGTGAAATGTATGGTTGACATCGATATTTGTCCTCTTTTTAGCTTCTGGAGCCAGTGCTGTTGCTGGGCAAGGAGCGTTTTGCTGGAGTTGACATCAGAGTCAGAGTGAAGGGTGGTGGACATGTTGCACAGGTCTATGGTAAGCAGAATTATTTTTATTCTAAATGAGTTTGGTGCTTCATATTTAGTCATCAGTAGTTATTGTGTCTCAGGTTTTATCACGTTTTCTGATATTTATTGTTTACTGTCTTCCAGCGATCCGTCAGGCCATCTCCAAATCCCTGGTTGCCTACTACCAGAAGTGTGAGTATTACATGTTCAGTGCACAAACATAACGTGAAAATGCTCTTAAAGGTCTCCACAAAATGAACTGAGGATCGACACATGGGACGAGTTTTACATTCAGTGATGTGCTTTATAAGCACATATTGCATGTCAAGACATTAGATATCAGTAGGGCTGGGATATGTGGAGAAAATAAAATATCACGATATTTTGGACCAAATAGGCCTACCGTAATATCAATACCGCAACGATATTGTGGTGTTGACTATTGGTGCTTTCCCAAAAATGTTTACACAATAAGATTTTTGATAGATAATCATCGGTGTTGTGGATATAATGACTAAGTGGGTGAAGGCAAATAGAACAGCTACAACAGTCTAAGTTCAGAAAATTACATCACTTTACTGTAATGCAGCCTTAAAACCAGGAAAAGACAACACTTATGCCACATTACGATATCCCAAATCTTAGACCATATGGGATATATTGCCCAGCTCTAGATGTCAGTATTTGAAAGATTTCCTTGAAATGCATACTTCATAACCAACTTGCTTAAAGAAGTAATCTCCTGCTCAGTGATGCTAACATTGATCCTTCAACATTAACTGAGGCTCCAGATCTGAAGGGCATCCTCGGTAGCTGGCAGGTTGTCGATAAGAAAGCAGATAACCCAAAAGCACAATAATATATATACGTTATTGTGCTTTTATTGTCTTATCTATTTATTTGTTCTGTATTATCTTTTTGTGCAGCACTTTAGAAACCTTGTTTGTTAAAATCGTGCTGTATAAATAAAGTGGATTGGTATAAGGAATATCAGTTCAGAGCAAGTAAACAAAGCTTTGGCACAGTGAGCACTCTGAATTCATGAGACTGAATGAAAGAGTGAATTTCTACTCCACAGATAAAATGAAGGACAGGACATGAGTTCTGTAACACTGAGTTGACTTGTTCACAGAAACTACCTGGTCAGGGGACGCTTTCTAAACAATATCATTGTTTTCCACTTTTGTGAATTCTTACTAAATGGATCTTTTTGACAGTGACAAAATTAGTTATTTTGTGTTTAGAAAAGATCACTTGGATGTGAAAATCTGAATATACAGACTACAGTGTTTACGGCATTGTACATTGAGTATTCTGTACAAATCTAACGCTTTGGATAGAGAAGAACTTGCAGAATAACCTTAAGTGTGTATGTCCTAATGTAGATGTAGATGAGGCCTCCAAGAAGGAGATCAAGGACATCCTGATCCAGTACGACAGGACCCTGCTGGTTGCTGATCCACGTCGCTGCGAGTCCAAGAAGTTTGGTGGACCTGGAGCTCGTGCCCGCTACCAGAAGTCCTACCGTTAAGCCTCCTGTACATTTTCTTAATAAATTGGAAGAACACAGAATTTTGTCTTTTCATTTTAATAGGACTGTACAGAAGGCTTGCCCACAACCTGTCTTTCTCTTTTTTAATGAGAAGGGATGCCTGAGTGGAAATGGATAGATTCAACAACAGAAGGTTAAAATAGTTTTCTTGGTCACATAGCACAAAGACATTCTCACACACAAACACACACACACACACTGACATGGTTTTATGAATGCCAAGACATAAACAATTGTTATTTAATTGTAAATTTACAACAAATGGTTATTTTACTAGACACTGGGCCAATGTGTTTCTTTAAGGGACTCCACTATGTTTTGATTACCCCCTTCATTGAGCGCCATCACTGGAATGAGGCCAATGGATCTGTTACTCAACTTGACATTTTGGCCTCTGGATAAGAAAAAAAAAAGTTACCTATAGGAGATATAGTCAATGGAAACTAACATTAAATTCACATTGACACATTAAATACTGTTAGAAACGGTAAGAAAAACCATAAGAAAATGGAAATAGCTTAATATGATACAGATTGCTGTATGCTATTATCAATTCTGTACCTTCAGATTTGGCAATGTTAGATGGGATTTTTTTGATCACTTCTGTGTATTGCATTAACAATGGCTTTGTTCCATTCAAGTGCTCGGTAAGCCATGATGCTGAGTCAGCATGCTCAATAGTCTGCGAGACTCTCAGCCTGTGAAGTAAGGGTTATTTGCACAATGTCGTGACCCTGAAGTAGACTAATGGAATTCAGGCATCATTTTACTCATTCACATATTCTTCATGTACTATGACATTTCAAAAAGGCGTCTATTTATTAGGTGGACGATGGGAATCAATCAGTAATTAATTTTTAAATTCTTTTAAAATAGAGCTGTTGAAACAGATGCTTTTTACACATGTTTTTTTTTTATAAGCCTCCACTTTTTAAGTGTTTTCAGCATCTAGTTTTGTCTTTATGATTACCAGATTCTACCAGCAGAGGGAGCCAGAAGACTGATGAATCAATTCTGAAAGACACCAGCAGCCATTGATTAAATTGGCTTGCTGCCATTTCATAAGTCACAGTCCTATAAATATGTGATTAATGAATACACACCACTGTACAATTCAACACTTTATTCCTTTTTGCCAAAATGCCTCTGAGCGTGCCATAAATCCTTGCTTGCATAAATAAAGTCCAGCAACGGTACCCAAGCTGACTTTACATAGAGGAACACTGATGTTGACTGTTGTTCCTGGTCTGTTTTGTTATTAAAGTCTGCTATTGTAACCAGGCAGCATGCCCCACTGCTGATTTGATGAATGCTTTTTCGATCAGACATTTCAGGTGTGGGGAAGTGAGTATGAAATGTTTTTGTGCCCAAATTTCCTTTTTTTGGTTGGAGGTTTTATTGTATTTTTTTCAGTCCTTTCTATCCTGACAAGAATACCTTGCACAGATAATTTACACTTATCAACTCTCGACACAATAAGAGGCCATTTCCTCATCATATCACAGCATTCCTTGTCCATTTTCTGCTGATTGGTGGTTGTTTTTCTGTCAGTGCTGATACACAAACACCCACTCCACCACAACAACAGAAGTGTAATGAGGTGACCTGAGCTGAGGCCCAGATGTTGCTGGCCTCTCTGTGGGCAGCCAGCAGCAGCCGTTCCCGCTCGGTGTGCTCCTGGGGGAATTGGGTCTGTGTAACAGCCCTCCAATAATCAACACAGCAGGGAAGCCCACGCCCCACTGCTACTGTTGTTTACTACTGTTTATTTTCTGCCCAGGCCTAGCGCCTCACCTCCATAGGCCATGATGCTGTGCCGGTGGATGTGCCTGTTTGTGCCAGTTTTTGGGGAAATTGGTCATCTCTTTTTCCTCCTCAAAATAATGTCTGCATATCATGGCTTAAGTAGGACAGGAATGTGTTAATCAACTGTCATAATAAACTGTCCCTTTTTTTTTATACAATAACTGAAATAACAGTAATACATCCTTAAACCTCTTAAAGCTACAACATGTATATCCGATCATAGTCATGTAACCAATACCAGGTATTACTTTCAAGTAAGCCACCCGTTAGAATGTATGTCTACGTTGTAACACATGGCTTAGTTAATGGTTAATAAATCATTTACTAATGTTTTATTAAAATCCATGTTTTAAAACTTTTGGTTTGCCAGGTTATGAAAACTCCCTCTTGTTGGTGTTTATCGTCTTCCAGTCCGACATCCATGGACCGTATGGTTTTTAACCTTCTAAGAAAGGGCTGTAAATACATTTATTAACTATTTAGCAACATGTATAAATGAAGACTTGATGATATATTACTAACCCTTTTGTTGTCCATGGGTCAAATTTGACCCATTTAAAAAATGTCCTTGTCTGAAATATGGGTTTCTTTTCAACCAAATTACCAAAAAAATGGATTGGATTCCTTACTACGATCTTTACAAATACAATTGGTCACTTTCATTCCTGACTAAACTCATCTGTAGGTTTCTCTGATCTTAACTATTAGTCAAAATAATTCACACTTTCTGCTTTTTTAACTCAAATATTAGATATGATTCTACATGAATGAGGGTTATTGACCATGAATTCCAAAATGAAAGAAAGGTAAAAAAAACCCGGACCCGGGAGGACAACACAAAGGTTAAGTAAAAAACTCTTGAGCATTTATTTATGACTTGACCGTCCAGCGCACACACACACACACACACATACACACAGAACCCAGCACCTAGCACCTGCCTTTCCTCTGTTAACACCCTTGTCTCTCTAGGTCTCAAAATAACACAACACTGAGGTGTTAGGCCAGGATGCATTTTGTCATCACTTGCACTTCATCCCACCATCTCTCCTCAAGACGCCTCCAAGAACACACACTCTGCAATTTACCCATGAAAGCAAATGAACCCCTAGCATGCATAAAAAAATAGGCTTCCAGCACGACCTACAGCACTTTAGTTTTCCATTTCAGCCTCCTCTCTGCAGAGATAAAAGGACAGAAGGAGGGATGTTCATTAACATATATAAACCACCGCTCTCCTCCTCCTCACAGTGGTCGACTCCTTGTCGACCTTCATTGCCATGAATGAGTAAACAACAATTGGTTGAAGGTGCCAGTGGCTGAGTATTGGGGGACAGTAGTAGGCAGCAACAAATGTTGGCTTCAGTGAGAGGAAATGAAGCTTAACCAAGCGACACGCCGCTGTTTGGGCTGAGAATGATAATGAGAGGCTGCCTGCTTAGCTGCTGCGTTGTCCTTGAGGGGAGGTGATCCATGAGCATGGGTGTCGTTTGAAGGAGGAGGAATGTCTCCATCGAGACCAGAGCTGGATGTATTACATTGTTTGGTCTGCTGTGCCCAACGGGAAGAGTTCTAGTACCAATACCAAGATAATGCTTTTAGCAACACTTAAGTTTTGGGAAATAAACATGTTTTTCTACCAATGCCATTTATCTCCACTTAACAATGTAAAACTTTCTAGTTTATCAGTGTTACCTGTTTTAATGAAATCAGTGGATTTATCATCAATCAACAGACAACTAATCAACAACAAATTTTATAATCTATTTAGTCGGCCCCTCAGTTGCTTATTGTATTTAACTTCATAAGTGCAAATTTCTTTTCTCTGCATTCTATCATTGTAAATAGAACATGGGTTTAGTTTGGGGTTTGGACTACTAGTAAGACAAAACCAACAATTTGAGGAAGTCATTGACGTTTGTCATCTTATAGATTAATCGGTGTTAGTAGTAGTAGTTGCAATTGCAGCCCTAGTTTTAAAAGAATAGTTGCGGAGATCAATGCTACTGTCATTCAGGGTAAATACAACTTTTCCACTGAACCGCTGACCCTCCAGTACACAAGCCAAGTCCCCACAGACTGAGCTCCTGCAATTCCTAAAACAAACCATAGAAATGAAAATAAATATGCAGTAGTTAGCTTAGCTTAGCATAAAGATTGGAAACAAGTTACCAGGACCAGTAGCGTCCTGGAGTCTCTGCTGGCTGCCTGTCTTTCTTTGCTGCCAGGCAAAGAAAGATGCCCTGCCCTAATAGAGACAATCTTGGACAGAATGTGTGGAATTCCCTGTTTTGGTATCTGATCTACAACGCGCTCTGGCTCTGCATCCCCACATCCACTGTGCTTCAGCAGCTATCCTGATGAATGACAAGACCTTTGTGTCAGTGTGTGCTTATTAAATTTGCATTCTAGCAAGGATTCTTACAGCGGTTACTCACAGTTTATTTTTTCCATCCTTACAGACAAAGACAAATTTCCAAAACAACAAATTGAATGACTGCGAGAAACGATAAAACAGCACTGCAGACAGAGAAAAACATGTGTCAACCCTGATAGTGTGCCAATGCTTCAAACTGCTCTTTGTAGAAAAAAAGGGTCTGAAGTCTGTGTACGAGGGTTTCCATGTAGAGAGACTAGCAATCATCAAGGCTTTCTCATTCATCTTGATCCAAGCTTAGTTAGCAATCCTGCATGTTTAAGTGTGTGTGTGTGTGTGTGTGTGTGTGTGTGTGTGTGTGTGTGTGTGTGTGTGTGTGAGTTTGTGTGTTTGTGTGTATGAGGCAGCTTGTTACAGGCAGCATCATTCAACAATATTCTGTTTGGTCTTCTGTGTAACAGACACAAACACAAATGTTGGATTTGTCTGTGAGGATTTTAGGCTTTAGAATCATGTAAGATCATTCCTGGGACCTTTTGCTGACTAGTTTATTCTATCTTTGCAGAATCATGAAAAGCAAATCAATCTTTTGCTTTCCATGGTCATACTCTTTCCTACATACCTGCAAATGGCTACTTCAAAGGAAATGTTTTGTCTTTTTACTTTCTGCAAGAGAACAGAAATTAGCAGCAATCCTGAATGTTTGAAATCAACATTTCAGAAGTGAATACTAATGTCAACTATAAAGTCAAGTCTCTTTTCTATTTAGTCCACAATCCCACGCTCCACTTAGTTTCACCCCCGCCTTTTCCCTTAAAGTACCCTTCGTTACCGTTGAGGGTTGAGAGAGAATATTGAGCTGATGATGGATTCATCTCATCTGTTTTGCTCTGCACAAAGAGGCCCCGCTAACACTCCTCTCAGCCTGTTTTTGGTCTGAAAGCAGCCAGAAAAGGGCTCCATGTTACTGACCCGCTCTGTTAGTCACACTCTCTACAGCCAGCATTGACTCATTCCCAACGCATTTAACCTAGACTTGAACTAAAGTGGAATTAGTCCCAGTGCGCCCACACCGCAGAACCTTTGTCTCCCATTAAAATCTGCCTCTACCCTGTACCCTTGCATCCTTATGTCTCTTTTTCGTCCTCCATCTTTGTGCAGGCAGCGTGGCACTGCCTGCACACAGGGCGAGCCGGGTCATGCAGGGGTTTCCCCCTGAGAGCTCGGCTGTTACGCCCAAGCCAAATCGGGAGGTCATAGGCTACCTCACACACCCTTCAACCTTTACCCTTCAGCTCTGGCTTCGGTGCTCTGATTCCCTGTAACAACCTGCGGAGGACCTGCGCTGATCCCCCTCCTCAGGGGTCAGCATGGCCAGCCAGGATCTATTTTAGTGAAAACACACAGGTCATACAAGAGAGCCTCACCTCCGGTGCTGCAGGGGTAAGAAGATTATCAGAGTTCACAGTGCACCCAGACAGCTTTGAAGTATAGAGGTTAGCTTTCATTCTTGCCACGTTTGTTGTTGTTGTTTCTTTTAAAGTCCTAATTAAAGGACTACGTCAGGATTGGTCAACTTTACCTGAGGGGAGATGAGAATGTGCTCACCATCATCTGTGTCTGTCCCTTTCAGATTACAGTTTTGTTCCAATTGCTAAAACACAATTTTGCAAACTAGGCAGGTTTTATCAAAATACTTAACACAAACCCAAACTGCAAAATACCTCATATATCCTGCAAAATGAAACACTGTAACCAAATCCACATACAGCATAACGAAAATCAAAGTTGTGCACCAAATGGCACACACTTCATTCATATTACCAGATCTTTGTCTGATCAACTACACACTGTTGGGCATAATGCAAAGAACTCTCATCTTTTTGCTTTTCCACAATGCTAAAATTGTTCAAATTGTAGAAAATTCTTCAGATTTTTCACATGCACAGAAATGTTTGCAGATACACACACAGTCTTTTGAAATCGTTTTATTTTTCACTAAACAAGTCAGTGCAACATATACTCAGCACATGTATTTGCAGTGGACTGAAAAAATAGGCTCACAAAAAAACAGTAAACTGAAGGAAAATTGAAAATTTGAAAAGAAAACTGTAGAATATACGGAAAAAAAGAAGCAAGAAAAATAATTACTGTTTTTCTTCATTGCTCTGATGCTGCAGTCAACTCAAACCCCACATTTTCAAAACAGGGTGAAACAGTGACACTCTGTTGTCAAAATTGACATTGATGTTTTATTTGCAAAAGGCTCTAACCGTGCCAAAACATGTAAAATATGCAACAAAAGCAAATTTTGCCTTCAAACAACACATCTAGCCAACACGTGTATGAGTTCTTCCAATCAGCCATTACACAGCAACAATATTCAAAATACAGCACTCAGTGTAAATCAGTGCTCGTCACTGTACGTAGCTTTCACGCCAGTTCCATTTGTTGTCAAATTTGCCTTCTCGCAAAGAAATGGATCCAAAATCAGAAATTCTTTGGTGAAAATCTTATGGATTCCATTGATTCTTGACAACTGAAATATTGTAAATATTGCACAAAATACATGTAAAATAAAATCTATTAGTGTACAAGCAATTGTGTTAATAAAATTAATTCTTTTACGGCAAAGTATAAACATCTATTACTGTAGGTTATGGGAAATAGCCACTATTGATACTCAGTCTCTTCTGTCTGGACGATGGGGCCACATGGCCTCATCCACACTGATTGCTAATTGAAGATTTGTTTGAAGGAGTGCCAAACAGGTGCATCAGTGATTTCCTACTGATGTAGCTAGTTTCTAACAGTTATGAACAGATGTTCTTTTGTTTGGTTACCAGAGCTAAAACAATGTGGTCTGGACTGCTTGAAGGAAAACTGATGTCTGTTAAGGGTGGGGGAAATATGTCAATCCAATTAGAAAGGGTTAACACATTTGGAAGAGTTGTCTTCTGCTCTGCTGAGACCGCGATGATGAAAACCGAGTGGATCCCAGTTTCTTCGAGCAGGTCAAAGCAATCAAGAACAACTGTAAGCAGCATCTTCCATTGTTGTTGTAAAAAAAAAAAACTATGGTCTTTTGATGGCGGTTACTTCCTGATTGAAGTGGTAACAATTGACCATTGAGGTCTTTGGCCAGGTGGCACATATATTGACTAATTAGCTCATGTAATGTCGTTTTGAATGACAGTGTTTTTAAATGGCAGTCATGTCACTTTATGTCAGATTGTTGTTTACAGTGCATTTAAAAAGTGCCATTTTGAATTACCAAATGTGTGTAAAGCAGAAATTGTGTTTAGACTTTTGGAGACTTAAGAGGTTTTGCTCTCTGTGTGCCAGTTTAAATAATTGGGCTAAGCATGTCATTTTAGTGTGTTAGCAATTGGTAATTGTAATGGCTTTCTGGCTGGAGCTCCATGATAATGCTTTGTCATTGAGAGCTATGTTTAGTAATAATGAATAACTAGTATTATCTCAGTCAGTCTTTGTCAAAATCACAAATACAATTGCAGAGTCTGTGTTGTGTTTGGGGTGCCTCTCAATTGATTATAAATCACAATACAGGCTGCTTTTACTGCTGTGTTGTGATTTGGATGTTGTGAAGTGATGTTGTTCATGTAGGAGTGTCTCTGAGAGTTTCTATTACATTTGAAGGATTTGAACATTTCTGACTTTTGGTGCCCCCTACTGGAAGTAACACACACACACATACACATACACACACACACACACACGCACATACAATGTGTGTATGTTTATATTGACGATTGAGTGATATCAATCTTCTTCTCAGTAGATAAATATTACTTCATTGCTCCCATAACACATTTCTATTAACACATTTGGCCAAATCAGCTTTGAATGTGATTTCTGAAAGTTCCAGTCATATAATTAAAACACCAAAATCTATTTCTGACCAGGGTTATTGTATTATATTTTGTTTATAGCCACTTGTAATGGTGACAACAACAAGTAATCCTTTAACACTTAAAGGGATACTTTGTCGGTTTGAATCGAGCTCTGTGTCATCTTTGTTTGGGCAGTGTGCAGATGAACATTGTTTGGCTTCCCTCTGTGGCGCCAGTGCATGGAGCTTGGAGGAGCCGTGGTCTGCCGAGACCTGCTGGATTACATGAAACGCTCAGCTGGAAGCGCCATGTGCTGTGGCCATGTAGAGAAGCCTTACACCGTTCATCTGCCCACACAAAGATGACACAGAGCTGGATTTAAATCAACAAAATATTTCATTAACATACAGTTGAGAGCTCAATACAAATGTTAGCATTGAGTCCAGTCAATTTAATTTGTCCATGCTCTCATCACTTAAAGCCACTATATATATAAACATTCCAATGCCCATTACATTAGCAGTGGTAACATTAAAAAAGAAAAAAATGTTTTACGTGCACAATTCTCAACAAACAAAAATCATAGCACAAAGATGGTATGATCACATACAAAACTAGACATGATGACTGTAAAACAAAAAACATGTTTTATCACTTAACATTCAGTAAAATGTTAACATCAGCAGCAGGGGGCAGGTGAATTTTATTGTCGATGCTCTCATCACTTTAAGGGGCAAAGTTGGCCTAGCTCCCAAAAACCTGTTGCACTCCTTTTGAGGGATTTGACCTCCTAGTCAGCATCCCTAAGTGCTGTGGAGCACATGAGCTACTTGACTCGAACCTGTCAGGAAGTGTTGTGAAGAATGTTACCAAAAGAGAAGAGTGTGAATTGATTGCCCTCTGACTGCTGCCAAATCCGCGCTCTGTGTGCCATCCTGTGTTGAGTACGTGTGTGTTTCGGCCTGTCATGCCCCCTATATGTGGAGATGGGGGTGGGGTGGGAGGGCACGGCTAAATAAACGGAGTAAAAGCTGTTGAAAGGGGCTGGACATTACCAGCACAAGAAGACTTGACATCCATGTGTTCTTGTTTCGAGAGAGAGAGAGGGCAAGCGTGACGGAAGCAGGAGGCCCAGGTTGCAGCACCCCGCCTAGCTGCCAGAGATCAGTCATAGGGCAAGGAATTGTGTGCACGAAGAGGAGGTGGTAAATGGTAATGGAGGAGGGTGGTGTTAATATTAACTGCAATTCCAGACCTTCTACTTCCAGTCTCTCTTTTTTTTTTTTTCTCCATTTCCAAAGCTGTCCAGCCAGCAGAGAGCTCTACCCCAACACCCCTATCCTAAACCCCAACACCCTATCCTACTGCTACACACAAGTATACACACATTCCAAGACGCAGGGATGGGAGCGTGACAATCGGGAAACAACGGCTGTTAGTTACAGAAAATGCATTACGGCATGGGCCTGGGCAGCAGAGCGGAGGAGAGGAAGTGGTGAGATTACGCTGGGCTTGGACAAGCAGAGCGTAGGGTTATTTCCTCCCCCTCTCTGTAGTAAACTGTTCAGATTTACAAGGCCTCCAGGGACACGGGTGCCCCATCCTCGTCCCGTCAAACCTCGACAGCTCCTGATTTAAAAATAATCCTAAATCAGCGCAGGACAGTTGTCGGCAGGGCATAAGGAGGTCAGAGGAGCCATCAACTCCAGGGAAAAGACCAATTGCTCAATGTGTCTTAGTTTTGTTGATAAGAGATGAACCTCATGTGCACTGTGAATTTAAAGATCCAATCTGTCTTTTGCAAAGTGCCCCATTATTGGCTTGAATATTACACTTTTCACACGCTTGCACTGATTTCCAGAGCTTCAAATCTTGAGCCTCAGACCTTGTATGTGACCAACACGTTTTAAATAGTTGGAGGAGAGCCGGTAGAAACATGGTACTCGCGATGGATTTTGATTTACGACAGGTCTCTTAAGAGTTGACTTTCCAGAAGCAATGACAAAGTGTTTGTTGTTCTCCATACTTTTAGAATGATCAGGCACATGACAAATATGTGTTTGCGTAAACGTATATTCAGGATGGCAATTCTTGTCCAGCTGCTTTGTATTGTGCATCATTGATGAAGCAAATTGTGCAGTTTTAAAAGTGTCAAACAGATGTTAAGTCTACATTTTTGAGTCATGCAACTTGTGTTTTTAGGACTGTGGTGTAGGTATGTATTGTGATTTTAGATCATCATATTTGTCTTTTATTCAAATCAATCTAAGAAGGGATGATTTCTCTTTGGGTGAACTGATCACAACTCATAAAACATAGTCACTCTGTGAGGTCGCAAGTTGACAGTGCTTTGAATTTCTTGGTGGTACTTCCACCAAGGAGCTTATGTTTTCGGTTTGGTTTGTTTGACTGTTTTTTCAGCAAGATTACGAAAACTTACTAGCCTGATTTCCATGAAACTTGTTGGACTGGTGTAACATGGGCCAAGGATGAACCTATTACATTTTTGGAGCATATCTGAAACACAGGGTGGTTACACATCATTTTGTACTTTCGTTGACTTTGACGGAGGTCTGCACTCAGTTTTCTAGATTCTACTCACCGATCTGGGAGAGCGGCAATATTGCTAAAAAGTCTGGCTGGGCAAGAAAGAAAAACTTCTCCTTTAGGCCGCATGGAGCCCCCAGTCTAACAGTGTCTCTCATCTTCCACGTCTGACACAGTGAACAGATTTCTCCCTGTAGCCTTCATAGCAGTAAATAATCGTATTTCACTATCTCCCTTCTCTCCTGTTCCAGCTACTGCTCAGTTGATTTCTGCTCCGTATGTTTTTTTTACTGTGGCAGCATCACTTCAAACCGGATCCAATCCGGCTGGCTGCCAGCCTCTCCTGTGATCACCGCAGGTCTCGGAAGACCCCTTCAACAGAAACAGGAAGCAGTTCATAGCGCGGGTCGCGACCCCTCTCATTCAGCCCCATGAGTCAAGCAGGGCCCACCCTGGCGAAACACAGGAAAGTTCCGGTCCCATCAACAAGGTGTGGAAGGATATTCAGGAGGGAGGAGGGGAAGGAGACTTCTTTCTCTCTCTCTCTTCATGCACTGAATGCATTTGTGTGTGTGTTTGTGTGAGTCAGGAGAGAGGTGCACATCTGTCGAGCAGTAGCCGTGTAACGTTATTACACACAAGGCCCGGAGAGGCGCACCTAAACACAACTACAGCTGCATCTAATACAAGGCTGCATCCACGGGAGGAAAGTATTGCATGAGCTATTGAACAAATACAGAATGCTTGATAGGTCCCTCTGGACTTCTGATAGGAGGGACCTGGTCATAACACTATTACTACAGGGTGGAGATACATGCATGTGTGTAGTTAAACAGGCTTTTACAAATGTTTAGTAAAATCTACGGCTCTCTAACAACTTTTGAAGCATTAATTTTATACTAACTGATGAGTATTATGTGACAGGTTGGTGTTTTCTGTATGTTTGATGAGACATGACATGTAAGGCTGTGTCCGAAATCATTCCTAAATACCTGCCACTCTATATTGAAATTTTGTACACTTTTGGTTTTTTGTGTGTGTGTTTTTTAGGTGTAGTAATGTAACTTTTTACGTCTGTTAAATGTAACTTTCACTCTCAGAATTTTGGACTATTAAATAAAATGGAAGACAGTAAATATAATGCAGTATTTAGTAAATGAGGAGAGCTTTAAGATCCAGCCGAGTGCACTTTCAGACACAGCCAAAGTGAATCTCTGCGATGCAACTCAATGAGATGTGATTAAGTGACTAATTAATTGGAATAATGCAACATTCTGTAACATAAAGATCATTGCATTTGACTTGGACTAATTTAACTTGACATTATGCGACATCATACATAATGCAAGACAATATGAGTCAGTGCAAGTTCCCCAAGTAATGTGACATGACTGGACTTGTCCGGACTTGTCTGGAGGTTGGGAAAACAAAAGCACATGCTAGAATAATAACCAGCCTTATTTATTACCTCATGATGCAAATGAGCAGGGATGGAAACAACAATAGTGTCCAACCAAAGCAGCAGAAATACAGTGACTTTTTGAATAAACACTTTATTAATTAACTGTTGATGTTATATCTTATTATGAATGGAACTTTACTGGAGGAAGTCTTTCTCTCGTAAAAGGAGAAAAAACGTTTTTCTTTATTGGACAAGAAGCACAAAATAAAGTGTACACTTTGCTGACTAAACTGTTAACGCTGCCAATGTGTGATGTTTATGGAGAGTTGGAAGCTTTAATAGTCAGTTGTGGATGCAGTTTTAAATGTATACCACTTCAGTCAAAATGTACATGAAAGGAAATATACTCAAACTCAAACGTTTCAATGAAATATTTTCAAGGAATAACAATACACTAAAAAGCTACTTAGCTACAGAAGATAATACAGTTACTATACTTTCACTGTAAAAGCCCACATAAATAAGAGATTTGTTGAGTTGATGTTTTTGTGCCAAAGATTCAGGCTTTTTTTGGCCAAACCAGAGAGCTGATGTCATGGGAGCTCTGTTAATGTTCATGTTAGACCACATCTGATATTTCACTTTAATGGAGAGGTGTTAATGGTGGAGGGGAAGCAGTAAGAACATGGGAGAGAGAAGGGAGAGATTATTTGGCTGAACAAAGAGGGTTTTTTTTCTGCCTGTGTCCAAATAAAAATCCCTTTTAGGTTTCTACTAAATAGCTACCATCAATCTCCAACATTATCTCCTTTCTGCTGATTTCAACTCCTGAGATCTATACTTACTATGTTCCTCTGTGTGAGTCATAACAATTCAGCCTTCCCAGATATCTCTAATCTCTTACAGGTTTATAAGTTTCCCAGATAAAATTGTGAAATCAGTACTTAGCAAGGTCATTACACATTATAAGAATATTAGAAATGTGTAGGCTTTATAGAGCAGTCATGCCCTTTATGCCAATTAAAGACCCTTATTAATATTTACCAAATTCTTAAAATTCTGCAATTCTCCTTTTTTAACTGTTTTTGATTGTAGTTTTGTCTTTGGTGTCTTTCCAACAAAAGCAGACAGTGGAAAAGCTCTGATGAACCCACCTACCGCTACTTCCAATGCTCCAAACTGCAGACAAATTTAGAAACTATCGGGTGAACATAGTGGAGCATGTTGCAGCTAATGAGATATTTCACCAAGGAGATGGTGGAGACCAAAACTAAGCTAAATGGAGAAAGATTATTGGACTTACATTCATCAGGTGTAAATACACAAATCTAAATAAATGTTATTGTTGTTCCCATATCCTGCTATATGACAGTGTATGTATGATAGTGCTAAAAGACTGAAGCTAAGCTCCATGTTCCAGGTAAAGAGTCACTATCCTCAAAAGTTGATCATCAATATGGAAGACGTGAAAGTAAAGTTAGATCATTTTGTCCCTGCTCTGTGCTAGTTATACCTGGTAACAGCTAACTAACGTTACAGTAAATTCTAATAGAATCCATGACTGGCTTCTAGTACTACTTGTGAAGTGCGATGTACTCGCTGGCCTTGAAGGTAATGTAAGACCAGGTTATCCAGGCATGCTAAAGTTTGCAGCATATGGTGTTTGGTGTTTTAAGCCCCCAACATCGCCTGGAAGGCACTGGGATCAGGCAATGGTTCGGGTTTGGTTCCTTGAAGTCATCGGTCGCAACGTTGCCTTGAGGTCAACGTTGGGTGCTTAAAACACCATTGAGCATATGTTAGAGCAGATAAACACACTGTTTAATACATTCCTTACATTTTTGCTTGTTTCTTTGATTTTGGACAGGCTAAAAAAGACAAACCGTTTTAAAGCTGGGTATCACGCCTATGGAGTAATAAACACCGTTGCAGCATGTTGAGAAACCTGCTGTGCCTGGTTATGGTTGCAAAGCCATTGGGTCATCAACTTTATGATGTCAATGTTGTCTTTCCAACTTGTTCTGCAGACCCTTAGCTTTAAGTTTTATCTTGTAGCTTTAAGTGAGTTAGTATATGAAAAGCACACTGGGCCCGCCTGCTCAGTAATTCTATCCTCTATCTGCTTTACGGTGATGAGAATCATCTTTGTAACAAATGAGCCACTATTTGTCCTGTTGAATTTATCCCTTGCCAGTTCTGGTATTTGTCGTTTCACCAGCTGTTTTCTTCCTGAGGTAAATATCTATAAATCAATGGAAGTTAATCTGCCTAGAAGATTGTGTGCTGCTTCTGACTATGGGGGCACTCTATCTCCATTGGTTACAGAGCATCCATCAAGTGCTCAAGGAAGGCTCTGCAGAGCAATGACATCCCCATCCCTTCTAACCCCATCACCCCAACCCACCCCCAAAACCCCTCCTAGCACTTCTTTATATTCTTCTCCAGGTAATTAGGTTATGAAGATTGATTTATTCTGAAGAGATAAAGCCCGATGACGTAAACAAATGTACTGTATCAGTTGTCATCTGTTGATACACCCCATATCTGCTTGTTCTTTATCTGGATGTCCTCTCGGTCTGCCTTCAAAACGATTCTTCCTCCAACATCGTCTCAAGGGCGGCAGTGGCTCACTGCAATGGAAAGTGGATCTGATTGCCCTGTCATTTATCATGTAACTTTAACTCCGGGGGCACAGTGGAGTGAAGTGAAGACTTCTTCTCGGTGATATAAAGCTGGCTGCATGGGTGCAAATCATCTTTGTCCTCATTGCAGGGGGAGATGGGTTTTGAAATTCCACACATTCTGTCCAGGAATGTCTCTGTGGATATAACTCACCTAGCACAATGGTTTCAATAACACATGCACGTACACACTTATATGCAGATACACTCACCATTTGTCATACAACTCTGTAGAGTACTGTATCACTGTAATTGAAAAGTTTCAGGGGGGGAGTTGTGACCCTCTGGGACCAAAATCATTTCAGAAGTGTTTGACAAATGGAAGAAGAGACAGAATGACAGAGAACAGAAAGACAAAAGGAGAGCAAGACCTTACCAAAGGTTTCCTGGGTTTGAACCCTGAATGACCCTGTTGTGTTTACCCAGGTTGACCCTCCCTTATTACCCACCATGCCAGACCTCTTTCCTCTGCATCTACCAACATTTTCCAGGTGAGGGCATCTGTTGACAAGCAAAATATGTCCAAATAAGATGAAAAATGTTGAAAGAATACACCCAGGCATTTACAAGCATATTCTGTTGAGTGACTTTTACATCCCCACCAGGTACCTTGTTAGCTCCGGTGTTTCATGCTAAAGCATTAGTTGAAATATGAAAAAATAGATTGTGTAACATTTCTTCAACTGAATGGGATGTCATTTTAAGCCAAGCATGGAAAATTGGTTAAACCAGTCCAAAATGTGAAAAATGAGTTCATGATCTCAACATAAAAAACAACTTGACCTCAACATATTTCTTTCCTTTTCATCATTTGGAATGGCTGATTGTAAAAAAAGGACTAGATTTACACGCAAATAAAGGGCATTTGTCTCCTCTTCTCCTGAATGTACAGAACATCCTGTTAAAACTAAATAATGGGAGTGGGCATTCCACAAGGTGTACTCTTTCAATTAGTGAGCTATAAGTTTTTGAGTGTTGGAGGTATTTAAGTTTTACTTAAAGGGAGTCTAAGTAAAATATGTAATTTGTAGTTCATGCATGCCTAGGAGAGAGCCATTAAACACACTTGTGTACATGATAATATAAAAAAACTTATTTTAGTAGTTCTTCTTTGTGATGTGGTAGCATTAATTAGATGATTTGCAGAATCCAAAATGCCTAGACATCTGAAAATCCCCAAATCAGTGCTGTCATACTAACATTGCTGCAGTCACATACGGTCCAAGTTCTTTAATGTTTGGTCGTTTACAAATTTGAATTTAAATTGGCCTCCATTAGTTAGGAAAATTCTTCAGCCTGTGGGATTGTCCACATTTGTATGACACTATAACCAACTTGAAACTGTGTGCTGCCTGTTTCAGTGCGTAGTGGGTTTGTGTACGTGGTCTTCATGTTGTGGTGCTCCTGGTGAGATCAGTATTCTGACATGTACAAACTCCGCTGCCGTGTTGAGAGTCTTGGGCTCAGGGGGCTGTTTTTGAAAGTAGGCCAGCAGGGACCACATGGGGAGAGGCAATCAGGGACAACATGTCCGACAAACACAACCAACAACCACTGACGTCGCCTTTCATCTTCCTTAATCCTGTACACAGAATGTGGGAGGAGTATTGAGGACAGCTCTGGAATCAGTAATAAATAAATATTGTAATGATACATTTTGGGGGCTAATAGGCATCCGCAACAGAGAGTAAAGATTTGCATTCCTTTGCAAAGCACTGTTAAGAATTGGTCAGTCCTCTGTGTTTAAGTGCCAGAGGGGAATCACTGGTCCAAGATGACTCCATTCCCTCCTATTGTTCATCATCTAGACTGTCAGCTTTCCATTTGAGAATGAGCATGACTCAAAACTCAAACATCACCCCCAAAGGAACTCCTCACTCACAAAGAATGTCCAAATGAGCGTGAGGGTCTGAAACATCGGCGCTGCCTGCTCCTTTAAAACAATGTCGGAACACACAGACAAAGCTGGCTTGATTTTCAGCCAGCAGCGGAACTGGGCTGGTGGGAAACTGAAATAACGTCTATTAGCAGTTTAAAGTTACAGTTTGTGTTTTGATAATTTGAGTGGGAGCCAGAGGGTGGTTTAGTAGTAATGGGCTGGAGCCATGCTCTGTGATGGGTGTGGTGATTAGCTTGGGGGCTTACAGATGAACCCCGGGCAGCGCAAGGTTTCAGCTCCCCGCTGGCGTAAACTGTGGGTGGCAAAGAGATAAAACACAAGGCAGACTCGGCATTGTTTATGCTGCCTGTTTGTGGTCTGCATCCATGCAGAGGCGTGTGTGCAGCCCTTATGTCTCTACAATGTAGCACGGGGATGCTAAAACCTCCTACACAAAGAACGAGGTGCAATAACACAGCTTTTGTTTAGCCGACACTTACAGTTAGGAAATCTAGCTTCCAATGTGTGTTTGTCTGAAAAAAGATGCTTTAAATTTTGGAAATATTTGTATTTTGGTGGAAAAATCCTAAAATTAGCAAGAACATGTGAATGCCACAAGATAAAAAGTCAACATAAAAAATACTCAATTAATGCATATGAAATCCCAATGTGATAGTTCACCTGGGGAGACAGGACTAAGTATTCTCTACTGGAGGTCCATGGTTAAGTATGGGGGGTCCCACTCCACCTGTCCCCCTGCCCCGAGCACCCAGGGTCAGCCACCAGAGAGGTGGTCCCGCCTGGCTCCATGCACAGCACCACGAGCCCACCCTATCAACGCTAAACAGTGTGAAACAACACATTAACCAGTGGTCTGTCCAAATGTCAGCCAGGACAAGTACTTGCTTTAAAAACGACCACCACACATCTCAGTTATCTAGCTGTGTGGTCTCCACATAAAGATACCTTGTCACATGTTTTGTTGGTTGTAACCTGCGTGAAAGCGTCTGCCGAACAACATCTGAATCACTGCTTGGTAAAAAAATAAAGAGGATATTTTGGACAAATGTATTTCACTTGAAGTTTGGATGGGAAGTTGTGTTGATGATACAATGTCTGCAGAATTTAATGAAGGAATTTACGATGTTTGAGAACGTATTGACACTTACATCAGCTTTATTTGAAAGTATGTTATTGCAAATGCCATTTGTACGAAAGCGTGGCAAACTCTACAGGGTTTATACAATCAATGATTCATAATCAGGTACTGCCAGTTGTTATTTACCACATTCAGAAGCAACAGAACACTACTGATATCATTAGAAATTGATAGTGCTGGTGTGTGTAGAGAAGAAGCACATAGAAGCTGTTGTGTTTTTTTAGTTTGAACAATAAAATCATATTTTAGGCCAATTTTAGAGCAAAAAGCCTATAGCCTCTATATTTAGATATGTCAAAACAAAACATTGGCTCTTTGTCTGAGACAACACTGCAACAATCTTCTAATTTCTTTTTTTTTGTTCAATACCCTGTTTATCTTAAAACAAGTACATTTCAGTTGGAAACTGGTTGAAGTTTTTTTGCTGAACTGGCCGATGTTTTCATTTTTTTTTAGAAAATTAGGGATTACGACTTAATTATACAGGGCAGGGCAGGAGGTTCTGTCTCTATTTTATGTCAAACCTAAATATTTAAGTATAAATGTTCAGTTTTATGTCTGTTTTCGTTCCTTCAAAAAAAAAATGTCTTCAAAAAACCCGATTAGACACGTAAGCATGTGATAACAATATCAAACCACCAGTGGTGTAATGTAACAGATAGCATTGCAATGTACTTAAATCCAAACTTGAGGTACTTTCCTTGAGTGTTTTAATTTTATTTGACTTACACTTAACTTATACTACATAATTCTTAGGGAAATATTTCAACAATACAGACGTTACTTCACAGATAAGGATTTTACACATAAAAAGAGATGATAACAAACTAAACTACTTCCACTTTGGCAAACCAGTAATGTTAATACAATATATAAGTATACTGATATAAGATAGTTTAACACTCAAGGGGGCCACATTTGCAAAATTGGTCCTCTATTTTGATACTTTTTCCATCCCTGAAAACCATAAAAGAAGATTTCAGCTTCTTTACTGATGCTTACTTCTTTTATCACTAGAGGCCATTTGTGGCAGTGAGCCAAAATGGTGCTAATTAAAGTTTGGAGGTAGAATTAAACCACACTTCCCTTGCATAATTTAGTATCTCTGGAGGCAGAAATTGTTTCTAGGAAAAAGTGATGCAGGGGTTGAATTTGAATTTAGTAAATTATCTTTTAAAATCTGTTCACCACAGATGTACTTTCTAGTGTTGATGTATTTGTACCGACACTGGGCTGACAATCCCTTCCATTGTTTTGATTCTCATAATAGATGCATGGACAAAGATATGATACTTGGCCATCTTTGTCATTACAAGTTCAATACTGCAGGGAATTAATATTGCGACACTTTGCTGGTATCGTGCAACCCAAACCCTCACTACTGTTCCACACATAAATCTCACAGAGCGTGACTAATCCGGCGGTAACAGGAGCTGGGGCCGACGGTCCCCGCGGACCCCGTCCTGCATGTCAGTGTTTTAGACCGCTCTGCTGTAAGGACCAGCCCCAGAACCTCCCTGGGCCCCCGGAGACCCTGTGAAACCAAACAGTGAGGTCAGCTCTGGGCTCACAGCAAGGATTATACACACACACACACACACACACACAGACACACACACACACACACAATGCTAAAACCCCTGAAAGTGAACTTAGATTAAGTCATTAAGGGTAACCGTCCCCTAGAACCTCAGCCATGGACCTTTTCTGTAAAAAGATATTCTCTTCCCACAGCAATTCATTTTCTGTCTGTGAGCAAAGCTGAAAGGCCTGTCATGACTTTAGTTTGGATAGAAGATTTTTTTTTTTGCAGAATTACAACTCATTATATTCTTCATTAACTTTCTTTCTCTGCAAAAACTCAGTAAATGGCTTCCTGGTTATCTCCCACCAAGAGACAACGAAAAAAAAAGAAGCAAAATGCAGACTGATGCTTCCTTATCAATTATATTACACACGTCTGACTATTTCCCTGCATGCACCTGCACTACTATTCTATTACACATACACACACACACACCCACACACACACACACACACACACACACACACACACACACACACACACACACACACACACACACACACACAATGAAACTCTATCTCCAATAACTTCCACAACAGTAACACTAGATTTTTTATTGTATCAAACAGGTGGTGATGACTTTCAGTGTTGTTGACATGCACGACACCAGGCATGGTGTAAGACCCGTGCGTTAGTGTCTGCATGTGTGGACACGTGCATGCGTGGCAACTGAGATAGGACAGTTGATCCTCAGTGTCACACTGTTGTTGGCTTTTTATTTTAGCCCATGAAGGAGCAACACCACCAACAACAACCTCCAGAATAAAATGCTTCTACCATGCCTGAAGCATTTCACACACACAGCCAGGGATGAGGTCCATGCACACAAACACGCACATGCTTGACTGGCACAGATTCACACACATAACAATGAATGCTCAATTACCCTCTCTTTTGTTTAGACAGTAATGCTAGTCCGGAGGGTCTTGGGTGTGGAGAGCAACCTGTTGAGAATAATTCATGCAAGTGTCAAAAGTGGGAATCTCAGGATTCTCTTACATTTTGTGGGCCACACACACACACACACACACACACACACACACACACGGATGGACAAAGCCGTCCAACACATTTGTCAACATTATAGGGATCATTTGTAAATCACATTTCATTTATTGCTTTTAGCCAAGTCAGCCAATCATAAATATTGTTGAGAGAGGACAGCAGGATTCAATGATTATATGAATCTGGGTAGGAGAGTCATTCTCTGCTACTAATTTTTCGAACTAAAGAAATCTCAAGCTTTAAATAACTCCAA
Organism: Etheostoma cragini; assembly: GCF_013103735.1. Taxonomy (NCBI): domain Eukaryota; kingdom Metazoa; phylum Chordata; class Actinopteri; order Perciformes; family Percidae; genus Etheostoma; species Etheostoma cragini. The sequence continues at coordinate 4,369,420 of NC_048429.1, forward strand.
AATGGGGTGTGGATCATCCAGAATATTTTTATATGTCACTACTACATCAACTACATTTATACATTCACTATAATCACAGTTCAAATGTAACCAACAACATATTACAGATCATTATTAAGATCAGTGATCAGATAAAAACATGTCAAATCTATACTTCATTTCAAAATAAGAGCTTTTTAAGAGACCTGAGAAGTGAATTCAAGAGGAGATCTAACTGAAGGAAGATGTTCTATTGATGTCTGAATAACAATAGATTGTGCATCCACTACATTGTAAAGTGAAATGCAATGAGTCCACTTCCTTCATCATCTACATTAATTATTTCTGGATTACACGGCTTAACATTTTGTCTCTTTGATGAACAGTTTCATCAAACTATAATTAGGCCTGCAACTAATATGAATCAATTCTTTTAATTACTGGCCACTTGTTTACTTCAACGTTTCCCTTGTCATGCATGTGTTAGATCTCTCCCTGCTCCAACCCAGCTGATTCTAACGATCGACTCCTTGTGAACTCCTGGAGCGGCTTGATAACGATGATTATTGAATTCAGCTGTGTTGGACCTAAGACTACGTTTACACGTGGGCGGCAATTTTCACAAACGGACATTTCAACCTCTCCGGTTTCAAAAATAACATTGTGCACACCTGTCAGTTTTCAGAAAAGTGTTCATTTACCCAGCATATATATACACAGGTATGTATATATGCCGTCAATGCTCTCAAGAGCATGCCAAACCTGTAGGTGACAGTGTGACAAGAAACTCAAGCACACGTAAGCCAATCAGAATCCCGAAAATAGCAACAACAGCAACAAATCACTTCCTCTCTCTTCTCTTCCTCACTTCCTCGGCTGCCTAAACCTCTTTTTGTCTCAGTTTACATGCAAATGTGCAAACAAATATTTCAAAAATCTCCACTCCACTCTGGCTAGAGTTTTTAGAAAGACTCGTTTTCAGAGGTAAATTCTCCGTTTGCATGTAAACGAAGGGCACAAACGAAGGGAAATGTCTCCGTTTGTCAAAATAACCATGTCCGCGTAAACAGGGCCGAAAACATACAGGACAAGTTTGGGAAACACTGGTTTACTCCATACTTGTCCAAAAAAGGTAAGATTTTTTCCAGTGCCTAATATCTTGACATACAAATATTTTTCATAAATCATGATTAATTGAAATATGCAAAGCAGACATCGAGGCTGGTGAGGCTGGAACAAGTGGTTGATAAATGACTAATATTATATTGTTGTCAGTTGACTAATTATGTAATTGACCAATTATCTCAGTGCTATCTAAAATACCAAAGAGAATTTACAGATATAAAGAGAGAGAATCTGAAATTGTTTCACAAAGCCCATGCCAAATGATGTGAACTCCGGATGATACGCCTTTGGAAGAAGTTTCATATTAACTAAATTGTGAATTGACAGGATAAAACAGGTTTTAAGTAACAAAGGCTCTCCTTAATAGCTGAGCCAGACATGGCTGTGTTCTTTACCCACTGTGGCTTAATGGCTATCATATTATTGCCTGCATCCAGCCAAAGCTTCAGTCCCCTTGCTATCTGTTGTTTTAATGGTAGACCCCATATAACCAATTATACAGCGCAGCGGTGCCTGTCTTCTCACTCATCAACACTGACATTCATCAATATCCTATTAGTTTCTCTTGGAGCCAGGCACTTTACC